>NW_027672772.1:0-53000 GCF_964194105.1 Spermophilus citellus | reverse complement strand
GACTTTAAAAGGGAGAGGCTTCTGAAGTTTCTGCTGCCCTCTCCAAAGCACAGGGTCCTCAGGGTTCAGCACTTGAGAATTAAGTGACACACGTGCGATTGTGTAGCTTCTACTTTCACGACTAGGAGGCATCCGGTGACAGAAATGTTAGCCTCAACTATTGACCAAGTCTTCTGAATGTCACCGCACTTGCCTGCAGGAAGATGGCACCATTATGCCAATTTTCCAGATGAGGAAACTAAAGCCCAGAGAGGGAGACTGATTTCCCAAGGGCACACAGCCAGGAAGTGGCAGGTGGAGATTCAAACCCAGGTGCGTTATCTGGAGCTCTGATGTTCCTCTGTTTCATCAGATATAAGAAAAACGGTGCCCTCTTGGGAGGGGCAGATAGCCTGAGGGCTCCTCTTTGGCTTCCTGGAAGCGCAGCTCCTAAGGATGCAGGAGCAGCTTGATCAGGGTGCTGTGCCAGCTGGGACGGCCCGTGGTCCTGCCCTGGGGTACGAGTGGCGGCACCAGATGGACCCTTGGCAGCGAGGGTGGGATGATGATCTGCCAGCTGCCGAGGAATGTCAGCTGGCTGCCCCATGCATGGGCACAGAGCGGGACACGCTGGCCCAGGGCTGGTGAAATGGTGTGTTCATGGTGGTCACATGGACATGGCTGGTCAGTGATGAGGGACACACACACCACACACAGCAGAGGGCAGGAGCGGGCAGGAGGGTGGAGACGGGCAGGAGGCTTCGACACACCCTCGGGGGACCCACGGCGTCTCCCACACAGAGATGGGCCACAGTCACAGCACTGGGAGGGGTCCCTGCCTCGACCCACCATGGCCGAAGAGCCAGGGGCAGCCTCCTCCTTACAGCCCGGCTCCCGGGGCCCTGGGTCTCGTCTGTGGGCCGGGAGCTCGCGGTCAGCTCTGTCGCTGAGTCTGTGTCCCTCCCCAGCCCCCCGGGGGTCAAGACTGCACCCGGGCGACTCTCCTGCCCTCCAGCCCAGGGTCCCTAGCCAGGGGGACACGAGGAACGAGGACACTCAGAGACCTGCACGTCCAACAGCAGCTGGACGCGGGAGCCTGTCCTAGGAGAGGAGGCTGGCCCAGGGCTGGGGTGTCCTGCCCTCTCTGTGAGCAGACGGACACACAGCAGAAGACCCGAGAGGAGAAGAGCCGCACAGGATGACAAGAAAGGACGACAGAGTCCTCACAGGGCCACACACCTCAGGCAAAGGAAGTCAGAAACCTGCGGCCAGGGGGCGACTTTGGGAACGAGGCAGCAGCAGCTCGAGGGCTCCTGCTCTGGCTGTTTGGAGGTTTGGGTCTCGGGTATGCAGGAGTGGCTTGATCAAGGTGCCCAGCCAGCTGCACCAGGCACACTCAGCAGGGAGGAGGGCGGGGCTGAGGGGCGGGGCCTCGGCCTCCTCTCCCGCCCACTGTCACCCACTGTCCTGGTTTTAAGGTGCCCCCTGTGGGGCGCTCATCGCTATGAAGCTATATTCTAGAGAATTCCTGGCACTTGCCAGAATGCTTAAAACCTCATGCTCCCACTTCCTGCGAGATCTGCAAACCTGTCAAGGCCCAGGGGAGGGCCTGGCATCCCTGTCCTGACCTTTCTTTGCACAGGAATGATTTAAAAAAGTTTTAAACAGGGCCTTTCAAGGGTGCAGGTGGCTTTGTGTTCCCCCTCTGGGTGCTGGGGAGTGGCCTCAGGGTCTCAGGCCCCTGGGCAAGTGCTCTCCACTTCAGACATGTCCAGATTTCTTTTTTCTTCCTTTCTTTCCTTCTTATTTATTATTTTTTTTTTAAGTTTTGAGACAGGGTCTCACTAAAGTATGGAGGCTGGCCTTGAAACTTGTGATCCTCGGGTCTCAGCCTCCTGGGATCACAGACCTGTGCCACCAAGCCTGGTGCAGGTGCTCGTTCTGTGAGCTACAGGCAATTCTGGATGCCCTTCAACAACTGCACACAGCTGAGCTCTGGGTAAAGACACCTGGCCCAGGTGGCCCAACAGGTTATGACCCCCAGGGACAGGGCAGGGGCTAGTTTGTGTAAGTTTGTTTCATAATGTTTGCAGAGTGACAGAAAGTGACAGAATCATCTTGGGATGCGTTTCTCACCCTGTGTCCCCATCGTAAGTGAAGCATGACTGCACTTCAGAGAGTCTAACAGTCCGTTCATCAAGGGGCCGAGTCTGTGCAACCCTGAGGCCCTGGTGGGACCCTCTTCCTCCTCCTCGTTCTCACTGTGGGGCTGCGTGGGACCAGCTCTCGCTCTGCCCAGCCCCTGACACCTGTTTGAGCAGATCGGATCTGCTTTAAAGTGAGGTTCCCAGCCTGCAGACCTGGACGCAGCCTTGGTACGCCCGGCCCGGGAGAGCGACCATGGCTAGGGTGCTGGGTCCTCTGCAGCCCCCCTGCAGAAACGGGGTCAGCTTGGGAAGGGGACGTGGCGGGCAGCAGCAGGGTCCCTGGTGTGGAGGACAGAGTGGGTGAGCCGAGGCTCAGCCCGGGGCCTGTGCGCAGAGGGCGAGACCAGCACCTGGCAGTGTGTGTCCCACCCACCCCACCCCGTCTCCTGAGCTGCTGCATCCTGAGCCCTTGGGGCTGACGCAGACCCTTCCCGAGGCCACCTGTGGCTGAGGCCTGAGCTGGTCCTCCCGTCTGGGCTCTGCCTGGGGACATGTCTCCTGTTGCCAGATGAGGACAGAGTATTGGCCTTCCCCAGGCCACAGCTCAGAGTGACCACAGGGGGTGGGAGGAGCATAGGGAGGGGGAGGGGCAGGGGAGGAGGAGGGGGGAGAGGGAAGTGGAAAGGGGGAGGGGGAGGGGAAGGGAAAGAGAGAGGGGAGGGGGAGGAGTGGGAAAAAGAAAGGGGGAGGGGGAGAGAGGGGGGAGAGGGAAGTAGGGGGAGGAGGGAAGGGGAGGTGGAGAGAGGAAGGGGGAGAGGAAGGGAAAGAGAGGGAGGGGGAGGGGAGGGAGGCAGGCAGAGGAGGGAGGGGGGAAAGAGGGAGGAGGAGAGGAAGGGAAAGGGAGGGGGAGGGGAAAGAGGGCGGGGGAGAGGAAGGGAAAGGGAGGGAGGGGGAGAGGGAGGGAAAGGGAGGGGGAGGGGAAAGAGGGCGGGGGAGAGGAAGGGAAAGGGAGGGAGGGGGAGAGGGAGGAGGGAAGGGAGAGAAAGGGGGAGGTGGAGGGGAGAAGAAGGGAAAGAGAGGGAGGGGAGAAGAAGGAGGGAGGGGGAGAGAGGGAAAGAGAGGAGGGGAGAGACGAGGGGGAGGGGCAGAGAGAGAGAGGGGGAGGAGGAGGAGGGAGAGAAAGAGAAGGGAGGGAGGGGGAGAAGAAGGAGGGGGAGGGGAAGGGAGCTGCCGGTGGAGGGGGCAGCAGGGCTGGGCTGGGACCTGCAGGTGGCTTCCTTAGACATGGCTCTCTGGGCTGAGCCTGGTACAACGTTCTGACTTCCTGGAATCCGAATTTTCTCAGGGTCTTGCCAGGGGACCTACCAGAGACCCTGGGGGTCCTGCTAACATGGGGCCACATTTCATCACATTCTCACGGACACTACATATTGCCCAAAAGTATATATATCTTTTAAAGTGCTGCTCACCCACAGGAGACAAGTTGTATCTTGTTTGTATCTTACGTCCCCTGGGTTTGCGTCAGTCATCAGCGTTCTATGCCATTTCTGTTTGCATCCTTTGTTATCTATTGTGCTTCAGTGTTTCTTCTTGATTTGTGGTGGTTTTTTATATATTAAGGACACCAACTCCTTGTCTCCTTGGTGGCAACCTTTCTCCCCTAATTTGCTGTGCATTTAGTGACTTGGTCTCCTCCAGAGCATCTTAATGATACTGTAGCTCAACTTCCTGATTATTGTCATTATTGCTTTTCCCCCTCTTTGCTCTGGCTGTCCAGTAAGTCATGGCCTTAAAATGAGGGAGGGAGGGAGGGAGGGGGGAGGAGAAAGGTGGAGAGGGTGGGCAGAGGGAGAACAAAGGAAGAGGAGAGGAGTGGGCGGTGTGGCCTGTGGCCAGGAGAGGGACACCGTGTGCCTCTGCCCCGCGCTGGGGCGTCCTGACCCCCTGGCGACCTCCTGGTCCTCTGACCCCATCCTGTTTCCAGGGAAGAACCTCAGCGAGGCCCACTTTCGCCTTAAGCCGGAAATGGCCACTGTCCTGTCCTCTCACAAGCCCAGCCCTTCCTGTCTGGCCAGGAGCCACTCGGGGGACCCCTGCACCTGCCGAGAAGGGAACGAGGAGACGAGGCACGGGGGAGTCTGGAGAGAGGGGCTCCCACCCTGGCCAGACCCTCCCTTCTGGGGCTGATCCACTGTGATGGCTACCGGGGACCTAAGGGTCCCCCAGAGCCTCGGGATGTGTCCCCGTGTTGGGGTCGGGAGATCTCCAACTTGTTCAAGCATCTACAGCACGAGGGGTGCAGGCTGACCACAGGCCCAGAGGGCTGCTGGCTGGTCAGCTCGTGGTCACCATCTTGGAATGCATGTCCAGAATCAGGGTGTCACCTGGAGGTGCCTACCCAGAACTCAGGTGCCACCTGGCAGTGGCTGCTCAGCTCCTGGGGACCATCTTGGAATGGCTTCCCAGACATCAGGTGGCATTTTGGGGTGGTAACTGAGCCCAAGGGTGCCATATGAAACGGTTACCCAGAATTCGGGGGCCATCTTGCAGTGGCCACTTGGTTCTTAGGTACCATTTCAATGGCCAGGTAGAACTTGGGTACCAGTTTGGGACGTCCACCCAGAACTCGGGGGCCATCTAGTAGAATGGTCACCTAGAACTTAGGTTCTAGAACTCAGGAGCCAAACCTTGGAATGGCTGCGCGGCCCTTGGGCACCATCTTGAGATGAGTATCTAGCTTGGGAGTCATTTGGAATGGCTGCCCAGGACTCGGGGCAGCCGAGTCTTGGAATGGACCTAAGGGCTACCATCTCGGAACGGATGCTCAGAATTGGAACCATGGTCACTTAGTTCTTGGGCGACATCCTGAGATGGCTATCTAGAACTTGTGCCATTTTGGAACAGCCCAGAACTTGGACACCTTAGGCTCTAGGGTGCCTCTTGAAATGGCTGCCCAGAACTCGGGTGCCCCTGGGTAGGGCTGCCCGGAACTCATCAGGTGCCATTTTGGAGTGGGTACTAAGCGCCATGGTGGCATCTTGGAAGGGCTGCCCAGCCCCTGGGCACCATCTTGGAGGTGCCATGATCTAGCCCTGCGGAGGGCGGAGGGTCCTAGGCCTGCCAGGAGACAGGGAAGACACAGGGCCATCGGTCGACAGGCACGGGGCCTTCAGGCACGGGGTGGGATGTCATGCACACTCATCCATGATTGTCTTTTCAGGGGCACCCCAAAGAGACAGAGGTTCTGGGGGGCTCGCGGAGCAGAGGGGAGATGAGATGTCCTGCAGCACGGCAGGAGGCCGGTGGCGGGCCATTGCCGTGGGAGGAGGAGAAGGGGGATGCCCGCTCCTTCTCTCTCCCTGACGTGCACAAAGCCAGTGGAAGCTCCTCCTGGTGACATGCGGCACCTCCCGCCACCCAGAGCCCACGCGCCCCATCTCTACGCCCTGAGAGCAGGTCCCCTGAGCCAGCAGGTGGTCTCAGGCTGAGGATGGGGGCCAGGAGGCCAGCGGAGGCCTCGGGTGGGGACTTACGTGAAGGCAAAGGCCACCAGGGCCCCACTGACCACTATGAAGTCCAGAATGTTCCAGAGGTCGCGGAAGTAGGCGCCCTGGTGCAGGACAAGCCCCAGGTCGATCATCTGCGGGGAAGAGCAGGCGCTGAGGTTCGGCCCCTGCGGCCCGCGGGAGAAAGTGCAGGGGGCAGGTGGACGGACCTCCCCCTGCAGCCTGGGGCAGGAGCGAGGGCCCTGCGTGGGGGGCGGAGGCCCCACCCGGTGACAGGCAGCGAGGGTTCGCTGGTTCCAGACCTTGGGCTGCCCCTCGATCGGGTCCTCAGCCAGCCCTGGGGGCTCTGCCTTCCCAACCCCCAGGAGTCTGTCCACTCCTAGGCCACCAAGCCCGTGCCGCCCGCAGGGTCCACCAGGGACCTGCGCGGGCTTCCAGGTCCGCCCGCCCTCAGGTCTGTCCTGCTCGCAGCCGCCAGAGGGCGCCGGCGCACACCCAGCCCAGCACCCCCCCTCCCCGGGCGCAGAGCCCCGCGGTTGGCCGCCCCCTGCGCGGCTCCTCCAGGTGTCGCAGTCGCCCTTCTCCCCTCCCTGCCCCTCTCCCGACTCTCGTGGCCGCCCCTCGGTCACATGCACCACGTCCAGGCCTCAGGGAAGCCGTCTGCACCCGGAGGGTCCTGGGGGCTCAGAACCCCGCGGGGCGCTGGCGGCTGTCCCCGCGCTCACCTTGATGACCATCTCAAAGGTGAAGACGCCAGTGAAAACGTAGTCGAAATATCGCAGCACCTGCAGGGGGCATGAAGAGGGCAGGGATCACCGACCTGCTCCAGCAGAGACCGACCCCTGTAAATACTGCAATTGCCTATTGGTCTGTGAGACCCCCCAGCAAAGTCCCCAAGGAGCAGAGTTTCCACCCAGAGGAAGCGTATCTGTCATATATGGTTGGGCAGGGCGTGCACTGCACAAAAGCCCCTCCCACCCCTAGATTTGTAGGTTGTGAATGAGACTTTCCAGCAGATGGCAGCAAATCCCATGGAATCCCTCTGTGAGGACGGCGGGCACCGAGGCCAGCATCCAGGGGCCTTGTATATTTGCCCCAATCTCTATGTGTGCTGAGGGGGCCCTGGACAAGTTCAGGGGTAACTGGATCCTGTCCCCACTGCGTCCTGGTTCCGCTGGGTCTCTGGGCAAGGTTTGTTTCCATGTGGTGTCTCCTAAGCACTGGGGCTCACCCGGCTGCTTGCTGTCACCGTCTGTGTCCCATGGCCACGCTCTCACCAGGGTGGGTGATTCTCGTCCGCCCGCCCCACTGTCTCAGCCTCGACCAGTTTCTGCCTGGATGATCACCGACCCTCAGCCCTGACTCTCTCTCCACCGCGCACAGCCCAGCTTGGTGGTGACCCAGGGTGTGGCCTGACCAATGGTGCACTTAAGGGCCTGGTAATTACTGGACACGGCCACCGGAGGGCGCCGGTGAACACCTGCGTCAGGCTCTCGCCCCTTCCTGGCTCCCGCTACTGGGATGAAGTCCAGTCTTCCTGCTGGTCTAGCGGCTCTGCACGACTTTCTGGTCACCTCCCCAGGGACACGGTGCCCTGCTTCCACCCTTCCCTTGCTCCTGGCCTCCTGCCTCCTGGATCCCACCCCAGGGCCCTTGCACAGGCTGTTCCCTCTGCCTGAAACGCCCTTCCCTGCATCCTGTGGGGTCCCCCTCCTCCATGCTTGGCTGGGAATGGCTTTCCCGGCGAGGCTTTCGGCGGCTACCTGTCTACAATGCCACCTCCCGGCCTTGGAATCCTGTCCCCGCACCCCTCATCCTTTCCCAGGGAGCTGTCTGTTATGGTATCAATCATCCCGTTGTCCCCCACATCAGTCCTGCAGAGATAGTCCCCATGTGGCTGCTGCAGCTCCTAGTGCAGGGCCAGGCATACAGCAGGCGCTCAAGGGTGCTTGCTGAGTGGGTGCCCGAGCAGCTGGGGTCGGGCCTGCAGGAGCCGCTCTGATATCATGTCCCGGGTGTGGCTGCCACCAGGATGCGGGCGCGAGGGGCCGGGCTGCTGAGCTGGGCGGTCCCCATGGTGGGGCGATGGTCCTGGGCGCCGCCAGGGGCAGCAGGAATCCTGGCCCCGCCCACCCTGCGGAGCTGCGCCCTGCGCCCTCGGCCCTCCTGGCCAGGCAGGGCGCACGGGGTCACCGTGGGCCTCTGAGGACCCGAACTCCCGCTGCGGGCTGGGCGGGGGGCTGGCCGGGGGCCCCAGCAGGCTCTCTGCAGCCCCTGCGTCACCTGCCCTGCCAGCTGGGAGGCCCGGGAACTAGGAGCAGGAGGGAACCTGGAGGGCTGCCAGGTCCGGCCAGGACCCAGCACAGCCTCCGCCGTCTTCTGATTTCCCTCCCTCCGCCCGCGGGCCTCGGGGCGCCAGGCGGGGGGGGGGGGGGCAGGGAAAGCCAGCGAGGCCTCCGAGCCCCGCCCTGGGCACTCACCTACTTAGCATGAGCCCCAGCCTCGGCCGGCGGGTGAGGAGGGCGACTGTGGGTCTGGGCAGGGAGCGGAGGGGACAGGCCAGGGCCCCAGGAGGTGCCCCACCCATGAGGTGAGCCGCTGCCCCTCTCCACCAGGGCCAGGGCTCACTTCTGACTGGCAGATCTCCAGGGTGACCCAGGATGGTCACTTGCTCCCTCTTTGTCTCCCACTCTCTGGGTCTGACCCCTCCTTCATCAGTTGGGGTCACCTGGAGAGGGCTTTGCCGGGATTAGATAAGTCACGGTGGCCAGGCGGTGGCCGGCACCCTGGCCGCACCTGTCATCCCAGCGGCTGGGGAGGCTGAGGCAGGAGGATCGGGAGTTCAAAGGCAGCCTCAGCAACGGTGAGGCCCTAAGCAACTCAGTGAGACCCTGACTCTAAATAAAGACAGCGTGGGGCTGGGGCTGGGCCCAGGCCGAATGCCCTAGGTCCAGTCTCCAGCATCTCCAAAGACTACGAGGACAGACAGACTGCAGGACAGACAGACTGGACGACCGACCGACTGCCCGCCCGTCCAACGGATGTCCAACTTGGGCAGCTCAGGCAGCTGGGCCCGGGGTTGGGCACACACACAGCCAGGGGCCGGGTGGACGGGGCTTAGCAGACCCTGGACCCCGGAGGGTTCTGTTCTCCAAAAGTAAAAGTTTGGGCTGTTTCTGCCCCGGCCTCCCCTTGGCCTCCTCCCAGCCCATCCTTCCTCCAAAGCTTCATGTCCTCGTGGGAGACTCCACGGGGAGAGCTGGCTTTTGAGAGGGCACCTCTAAGTCAACCCGGCTCAGCCCCTGGCCCCCTCCATTCCAGGCAGAGCATGATCCTGTCCTGTCCCCGCCACCCCCACCAGGGGACCCAGCCGGGTGGTCCCCTCCAGGGACGTCTTGCCCTCAGAGATGTGCCTCCCCTCCCTGCAGACACGGCTGTGCCCGAGGCTGTCCCCAGTCAAGCCCCACCCGGCTCGAGTCTGGGGCTACAGGAGGAAGGGGACGGTGAGGCGGGTCTCACATTGTTGCGGGGCGCGTTGGGCTGCACGGGGTCCTCGGCGGCCAGGGCGATGCTGCTCATGGCGATGGCCATGAGGATGCACATCTCGAAGTAGCGCAGGTTGAGGATGTAATGGCACAGGCGGCGAAGGCTGTTGGGGACAGATGGTGTGCAGAGGTCCACTCAGAGCTCAGGATCGCAGGCCTTCTACCATAGCACTGTTCGAAATCCCTAACTTCTAAGGGCCACACCCACCAAGCCATCCTTTACCTAGGGCCCTCTCTGGGTCCTAGGACCCCAAGAAGGCAGGGGAGACCTCCCAAGGGGAGCCACAGACATGTCCGGTTTACCCTGTTGAAGTGGGCCCCTCCCTCCACAGAAAGCCCTCTTCCCCATGCTGATTTTAGGACTGGCAGCAAGAGTCCAGTGTAGATAAACTTCCTATTTTCGTGTCGCCCTGTTTTCTTGGCCACTGGCAGGGAAGATGCCAGCACTCCAGGTGCTGGACACCCCTTACTAGTTTTTCACAAACGCATCCAGTATAGTACTTTGTAGAACTGTGCAAACAAGGCCTCTGGCCCTGAGCTGGGCTTCACAGAGATGTCTACATTTTTAAGATAAGTTACAAATGGGCTCCATGGTGACAGCTGGCAGGGGGAGGAAAGAAAGGGGAGAAGAAGCTCTCCCCTTCTCAGGTGTTGTCCTTGAAGAGTTAACTTGCCCAGAACAGTGAAAGAAAAAGCTGCTTTTCTGTGAACTTCTGCAGACTGTGAACTTCTGGGCCCCTCCCCTGACATGCTGGGGAGAAAACTCTGAAACCCTGAACTCGGGGTTCAGGGGATTGATTGATGACAGCAAAAGCTGCGCCCTCTGAGCCTGGCTGCAGCCACATACAACTGTTTCCTGCCGTCTTCGGCACCTGGCCTCGTCTGCCCCTACAACACTGTGGCTCCTAACGACTCTGGAAGTCTTGGTCCCCACACTGGGCTGAAGAAAGGGGGATGAAGGGTGTTGAGGACCCATGGGTCACAGAGATGTCCCTCCCTCCCTCCCTCCCTCCCTTCCTAGAATCAGCTGTGGGACGGGAACTCTCATCTGGAATGTGGCCTGGACCACGAAGACCAGAGGGTCACCAATGCCGGAGTGGGACACACTGGGGTCTCCAAAGAGGTGGTGACTGAAGCTCTGACTCGCAGCCTGATCAGAGCCCTGATGGCCCAGGGCACCTTCCTGGGTCAGCTCGGGATGCGCTATGACAACGTCCACCTCATACGACTTCAGGACGGGCCACTCCGGGCTGATGGTGGTGTTGGGGGGTGGCTCCCCCTCTGCTCCGTGGCCCTCGTCCCCTCCCGGGGGCCCCGGGCCTACTCACGGGTTGGTGGTGGACAGGATGAACATGGAGCTGTAGGGGGGCATGGGCTTGGGCCCGTCCTCCCCGGGCTCCTCCTGCTCCTCCTTCTTCTCCTCCTCTTTCCTCGGCAGTGGGTCGGGGTTGGCGTTTTTGTTCACTGTGGGGACAAGAACCAGGGCTCCCTCCGTGGTGGTTTCCCAGGAATCTCTGGGCTCCCGCCCACCCCAGGGGCGGGGCGTGTCGCCACATCCTCACTGACCCTTGTGGGGGGTACTTCATGATCCCCACTGACTGACAGGGAAACGGGGGCACAGAGAAGTGCAGTGACTTGCCTCAGGTCACACAGCCTTGAGGGGACACCTCAACCGCCTGGCCCCAGAAAGCCTGTTTCCAGCCACTCTGTGGCCCTGAGTCTGCTGGGCTCCTCGAGGGCTTTGGTCAGCCCTGTCCCTGTCCCGCCTGACCTTCATGCCGAGGCTGGGGGCACCCAGGGGGTGCTAACGGCCCCACTTAGGGGGACATGGGCTCAGGCCACGGCACCCCTTTCCACGCTGTGTGGCTACTGGGCACAGGGCACGTGCCCAGACTAGATGGGGACAGGCTGGGGCGTGGGGGACACTGGGCGTCCAGGACCCAGGGTGAGAAGAAGGCAGAGCGTCTCGTTAACGGTTCAGAAAACACGGTTCGCGGGTCGAAATGGTGACATCTGGATCTAATATCTGAGACACTGACGCTCCTTGGGCCGAAGCAGCGCCTGTCCGACATCCCCGAGGTCCCCGAGGTCCCCGCGGCCGCTCACCTTGGACGACCGTGTGGTTGAGGGGCGGCCCTGGGGGCGGGATGTCCACCGCCGTGTGCTCGGGCCTCCCGGTCCTGGCCGAGGCATCCTGGCCACTGCTGGGGTTGGTGACGATGAGGCTGTTCTCGGGGGCCTTGGGGGCGCCGGGGTGCGACGGGGGCCCTGGGTCATTGGGCACCCGGCGGCCGGCGCTGCTGTGCGGGTTGGCGGCCGGGGCGGGCATGGGGCCAGGGACTGTGCTGTTCCCCATCTTGGCGGGGCTCTGGGGCGCGCCGGCGGGGCCCAGGCTGTCGTGGGGACTGGCCGGCTCCGCAGTGGCCAGCTTGTTGTTCTTCAGGTTGTCCATGTCCTCGGCCAGCGGCGCGTCCTGGCGGCCCAGGTCCTGCTGGATTGGACGCGTGGTGGACAGGTTGGGGCCGGACACAGGGACCCCGGCGCCCTGGTTCTCTCTGAGGAAGGCAGGTCAGCGGAAAAGAACCACAGCAGAGTCAGGACGGTGGGGACAGGGTGGCGCCTGCCCAAGACCCGGCAAGGGACGGCCTGGGGTGGCTCAGTGGCAGGGCGCTTGCCTAGCACACACCTGCCTGGGGTCACCCCAGAGCCATAGCCAAACCGACAAACCAAGCCAACCCACCAGTCCCACCGCCGCAGCAGCCCAACCACGTCAACCCAACCCAACTAACCCAACCAACCTAACCAACCACCAAACCAACCAAACTAACCAACCAAACCAACCTAACCCAACCAACCCCACCGCCCCACCAGTTCAACCATGTCAACCCAACCAAGTCAACCCAATTAACTCAACCACCCAACCTAACCCAACCAAATCAACCCAAACCAACTAACCAACCCAACCAACTCAACCAATCCCACTGCCCCACCAAGTCAACCCAACCCAACTAACCCAATCAACCAAACTAACCAACCTAACCCAACCAAGTCAACCCAACCCAACCAACCAAGCCAACCAAATCAACCCAACCCAACTAACCAAACCAACTAACCAAACAAACCCAACCCAACCGATCACACTACTCCACCAGCCCAACCACATCAACCCAACCAAGTCAACCCGAACCAACCAACCAAACCAAGAAAACTAACCCAAACCAAGTCAACCCAACCCAACTAACCCAACCAACCAATCAACCTAACCCAACCAAGTCAACCCAACCCAACTAACCAAACCAACTAAAACAACCAACCTAACCCAACCAAGTCAACCCAACCAAATCAACCCAACCCAACCAACCCAACCCAACCAATCCCACTGCCCCACCAGCCTAACCAAGTCAACCCAACCAATTCAACCAAACCAATCAACCAATTCAACCAAACCAAGCCGATCCAACTAACCAAACCAACCAACCTAACCCAACCAAATCAACCCAAACCAACCAACCAAACCAAGAAAACTAACCCAAACCAAGTCAACCCAACCCAACTAACCCAACCAACCAATCAACCTAACCCAACCAAGTCAACCCAGCCCAACCAACCAACCCAACCAACTAACCCAACCAAACCAAGCCAACCAACCCAACCCAATCAACCAAACCAAATCAACTAACCAAATCAACCCAACCCAACCAAGCCAACAAATCAACCCAACTCAATTAACCAAACCAACCAATCTAACCCAACAAATCAATCCAACCAAATTAACCAAACCAAGCCAACCACCCTAACCCAACCAAATCAACCCAACCCAACCAACCAAGCCAACCAACCAATCAACCCTACCAAATTAACCAAACCAACCAAACCCACCAAATCAATGCAACCAATGCAACCGACCCAACTAAACCAACCCTACCAAATCAACCAAACCAACCAAACTAAATCAAC
This sequence comes from Spermophilus citellus, assembly GCF_964194105.1. NCBI lineage: Eukaryota > Metazoa > Chordata > Mammalia > Rodentia > Sciuridae > Spermophilus > Spermophilus citellus. The sequence continues at coordinate 39,866 of NW_027672772.1, read as the reverse complement.
CAACCCAACCCAACCCACCCAACCCAATTAACCAAACCAACCAACACAACCCACTCAACCAGCCAAACCAAACCAATCAACCCAACTCAACCAACACAACCAAATCAAACCAACTACACCAACTCAACCAAGCCAACCAACCCAAACCAATCAACCAACCAACCCAATCCAACCAACTAAATCCAACTAACCAAACCAAACCAACCAACCAACCAACCAACCAAATCAGGCCATTCCATGGCGGCTTAGCCACAGGCCAGGGGAGATTCACCGCGTTCTCACTCTATAGATGAGACGGGGATCAGAGACTGACGGGGCCCTGCCCCAGGCCACACAGCCAGCTGTGGCAGAGCCAGCGTGGAGCTAGCCTGGAGCTAGTCAGCAGAGGCTCTGCGCCCAATCCCAGGTGGGAGTAGATACCGGCTGTGTGTACCCACACCTCCTGGAAGGAGAAGCCAGGCAGTCCCTCTGTAGTCCCCGCAGGGAAGGCCCTCACCCTCCGTCACGTGGGTCGCATGGACGCTTGGGAGGGAAGTCAAGGAGCTGTGTGAGCCCGAGCAGCCTGACTAACCTCTCTGAGCCTGAGTTCTCTCAGGTTATGTTTTTATCCTTTTTGGTTCCACGGCAGTGGGACCGTCCCCATGTCCTGGAGACTGAAGTGGTGATCCCAGAGGCTACTCGCTACGTGACCCCGGAGAGTCCCTCAGCCTCAGTTTCTCATCCGTAACGCAGAGTGGTGTCCTGGGAGTCCCATGAGGACTAGAGGTGGCCACGGGACACTGTGGGGTGCTGCTAGGCCTTGGGCCAGGGCAGGATTGGTCCTGCTGGGTGTGGGCTCGCCCAGGCCCAGGCCCCCCTCCTCCCTCCTCCCTCTTGCCAAGACAGGTCCCCCGGGCCCGCCAGAGTGACCTCTTTTGGACAAAGGGTCTTTGCAGATGCCATGGAGGATCTCGAGAGGAGACTGGCATGAGCCCAGACCCACGGCAAATCCTCTCGTAAGGGAAGGGAAGGGGGAGACCCGGGGACACAGGTGATCGCCATGTGCTGGCCAGTCAGGGAGGCCACGGGTGGTGCGTGGCATCAGAGACCATCCGCCTCTGCCCTCCGGGCATCGTCCCCGAGTGCGGGTGACGGGAAGTGAATTCCAAACCAGGGCTTCCCCGCCTGTCACAGCGCCCACAGGTGCGTTCTGAGAAGCCAATGTAAGCTGGGAGTCTGGCCGGCGAGACCTTCTGGTTAAGTACCATGTGAGCCTCCCTTGGCCTCCACAGGGGAGGCCCCAGGGCCCCGTGGACCAAGACCCCCAGATGCTCAATCCCCCACATAAAGAAGCACTGGCACAGAATCTGTGGGATCTCCTGAAGACGGTCCACCACTTGCAGACACCGGGGACTCCTAACGTGGCGCTGGGCACACAGTGTTGCTCAGGGGATTCAGAAAACTGTCCCCCCTCAGTGTGGACACGGTTTCACCCCCGCGATTTCTGACCTGCGCCTGGTTGAATCCACCGCCGCAGAACTGCTCGTATGGCGGAGGCCACCGTCTAGATTTTTTTTTTTTTTAATAAAAGCCATCTTTCTTTCTTTTCTTTTTCTGGGGGATGGGCAGAGCTGGGGATTGAACCTTGTGTACGCAAGGCAGGCACTGTACCAGTTGAACTATTCCTAGCCCCCAACTGTCTAGATTTTTTTTTAATTTTTTTTTTAATATTTATTTTTCAGTTCTCGGCGGACACAACATCTTTGTTGGTATGTGGTGCTGAGGATCGAACCCGGGCCGCACGCATGCCAGGCGAGCGCGTTACCACTTGAGCCACATCCCCAGCCCTGTCTAGATTTTTAATGAAAGATCTTCCTGCCCCCAAGCAGACCTAGTCAAGTCACAACTTGAAAAGGAGCCCATCCTTCGGTCACCATCTAAAGAGATTGTGTAAAAAAAGTCACACAAGCCATGTGCGGTGGCATGTGCCTGTAATTCCAGCAACACTGGAGGCTGAGGCAGGAGGATCGCAAATTTGAGGCCAGCCTCAGCAACTTAGTGAGACCCTATCTCTAAATTAAAAAGGGCTGGGGTGAGTCGGGGGTACAGCGCCCTGGGTGAAGAGCCCAGCACCAAAACAGAGCAAAACACTCACAGGACAGGGAGGCCGGGACCGCGAGGACCCTCAGGGTGCTTCCTTGCAAGGTGACATTATTGAGGAATGGCGAGGGCCCTGGCCTTAGTTGGCTTTGTCCTTCTTCCTCTGGGTTCCCGCTGGCTGTGTGTGGGTCAGGGTGTGTGACCAGGCGCAGGCGCAGAGCCTCCTGCACCTGGGGGGGGAGGGGGGGGGCTTCGCTCCAGCATCTCGGAGGCAGGAGACCGCGGCCTCCCCGCTCCTCCCGGGGCTGGCCTCTGTGCCCTGTGCCCCAGGAGGCCATTGCATAACAGCCTGCGCCGTCCCTCCCGCTGGCCCGGCTCGTACTGCTGGGCTGCGGAGCTCCTGCCCCGGACGCGCTCAGACCCCAGATCCAGGGCTGGCCCCCATTATCTGGGGAGCGAGGTAACAGGAACCCCCATTCAGCTCGCTCCACGTACACCTCGCTGACCCCCGATGGCCCCCGATGACCCCTGATGAGGACCGGTGGCCGGGGTGGTGGCCAGCGCAGGAAGGCTGCCGGGGGCGGTCCTCGGACCCCGAGGCCACGGCAGGGCTGGCCGAAGGAAACGGGGCGATGGGGGACTGGGGTGCACGGAGCGGGCGCACGGGGCTGCTTCAGGGCTCAGGGCAGGATAAACCGGGGTTGGGCGTCCTCTGGGCCTGGGTTGCCATGGCGACCAGTGCAGGTGGACAGGACCCCGCAGGCCCCTCCCTGTGCCAGGACTGCGGGGAGCTGTCGGGGAGGCAGGGCGCGCCCTGGGGTCACAGGGATTGCGTTCACTGGGAATCAGCCAAGCTCCTCCTCACTTTGGCCGCCCTGGGGGGCCCCTGCCCGACACCACGAAAGAGCAGGTGCTGGGGCAAGAGATGAGGGGAGGAGGGAGGTGAGGGGACAGACCTCCGTTGACCATTCCGCAGGGACCAAGCCCTCAGGGAGCGGCTGGGACAGGGCCTCAGGGATGAGGCAGGGATCAGGGGAGGCTCGGGCCTCGGGGCTGCGGCATCATCCCCATAGAGACCAGAAACTGCGTATTATTTTATGTCTGCAAATTAATTAGATTAACGCCTCGTCTTTGATTTCCCCCTCTTAATAATGCTTGAATCAGCCAGATATGGTATGGTGGCCCGGGCTGCAGCCCCAGCTACTCAGGAGGCTGAGGCAGGAGGATGGCTTGAGTCCAGAGGGCGGGGCCAACCTGGGCAACCCCGGGAGACCTCAGGTCAAAAAAAAAGAAAAAGAAAAAGAAAAAGAAAGGTTGGGCACAGTGGCTCGTACCCATGATGCCGGAGGCTGAGGAGGCTGAGGCAGGAGGGTCTCGAGTTCAAAGCCAGCCTCAGCAAAAGTGAGGCCCTAAACTCAGTGAGACCCTGTCTCTCAATAAAACACAAAATAGGGCTGAGATGTGGTTCAGTGGTGGAGGGCCCTTGAGTTCAATCCCTGAAACCAAAAAAAAAAAAAAAGCAAAATATGCTTTCCTGAGTGTTTATTTCCAGTGAGCATTATGACTTTTTTTTTTTTTAAACCAGCCAACTGACTAACTTGCTTCTCTGCTGGCCTCAGCATTTGCAGTGTCTATTAATAAGGGACCTATCGGTGACTGACTGGTTCCCACGGGATCCACTGAGGCCCTGGTGGAGGTGGGGGCTACTGTCTCCTCTGGAGAGGGGGCGAGGCCCTGGGTGATGGGAGGGCTGGATCTCCATCCTCTCCCCTAGGCTGGTGGCTGGCCGCTCCTGGGAAAAGCCAGTTCCCTCTGCAAAACCCGGGAACTGGAGTGGGGAAGCTCAGGCTGCGGCTCTCAGGCCCTCACCCTGTGTGCTGATGAGAGTGTGGAGGATAACAGGCAGCACTTCCTGGTGCTCCCTACTGCTGCTGAAGCAGCTGACAGTTTCTTTGTGTCCGCAGCACTGGGGACTGAACTCAGGGGTGCCTTGCCACCCAGCCACACCCTCAGTCCTTTGTATTTTATTTGTTTGAAACAGGGTCTTGCTAGGTTGCTGAGGCTGGCCTTGAACTTGCCATCCTCCTGCCTCAGCCTCCCGAGTAGCCGGGATGACAGGGGTGCGCCCCCCTCCTGGCAATAGCTCCCCGTTCTTGAGCACAACTGGCCAGTCTCAGGGAATTCACAGCGTGAGCTTAGCCTACAGTAGGCACTTAGCAAATGGTGAAAGGCTCCATCAGCCCAGTGGGGAAAGCTCGGGAGGGACAAGGACCCACAGGATGGTTTTAGGAAGGCATTGAGGAAATACGGAGACCGAGTGGCGCCAGGGCCGAGGGGCGCGGTGGGCATCTGGGGAAGGGGAGTAGGTGAGGTCCCACCCAGGAAGACACTGTCCTTTCTCCTGGGCGACTCCCTACCCTCTCTCATGCAAATGGAAAACCGGCTTGTAATCATCAGAACCTTTCATTTTAAGCCAACGTGGTTTTGACCAAACTCAGAAAACACTCTTTGTGTGTTTTTAGTGTGAACCGCATTTTTCTGACTGCAGCCCCTGGACGGTACAGGAGGCCTGGCCTCTGCTGCTGTGGAACCTCACCAGGACTTGGCCGGGTCTAGAACACCGCGACACCGTCAGCACCTCCCTTCCTGGGCTCTGAGGTGTCTACAAACCCCAAGTCGTCAGCCTGCGCCTGCGCAATCATGTCCCCGCAGCCACCAGAACCATGTCACTGCGTCCCCAGAATCCCTGCGCTCAAGTGTGGTCTCTGGAGGGCAGCGCTGACCCCACCTGGGAACTGCTCAGAAAGGCAGAATCTTAGGCTCCCCCGAGGCCCAGGTCCTGAATTAGAATCCGAGTTTTAACAAGATTCCCGGGAGAGTCTCTCCCTCTCTCTTTCACACACAGGGTCAAGTTTAAGAACTGCCGGCCTCATTTGGATACCACAAAACAGAATCACTGACCCACACCACTAAGCCAATCAACCCAGAGCCCTACTGGTCACATAAGGGGGGACTAAGGGGACCCTGGTTTATAATGGAACAATGTCCACACCCCCTTGAAGCTGTTGGGCCCCTTTGTGAAGAATCACCTTGAGTACTCTTAAGGAAGGAGGACACGGTCAGGGACCCAGTTAGCCCTGGCCTGGGGACATGCCCAAGAGCCTCTGGTACCCTGCTGCCCCTTCAACTCTGGGGCCCCCAAGAGCCTTCCCACGTTCCTGGAACACACCAGGTAGGCCGAGACTCGGCGAGCTGGGAAAAGGTCTAATTTTACTGAGCACTTACTAGGCCCGGGGCCCTTCCAGGCTCCGTGGACTTCACCTCGTTTAACCCCGGCAATGGCCCGATTCCACTCGCTGGGCCTGTTTCCCAGGTGGGAAGACAGGTGCGAGGTCACTTAGGGCCACCAGCAGCAGCACAGGGAGAGCTGGACGAGAGCTCTCCTGCGGGGTGCGGCCCTCCCCGGGCTGCCTGATGTGCCCAGGTGGACGGTCCCCGGGGCTCCAGGCTGCCCGTGGGGCGCTGCCCTTCGCCCCTGTCCTCTCCCCTCTGTGAACCAGGGCTGGGACGCGGCTGAACCCCACTTACTTCCTCCGCCGGTGCCGGCGCTCCTTGTCTTCCCTCCGCGCGTCCGTGTCGTGTCGTAGGTGGCGGGAGGGCCGTGCCGGTGTCGCCTCCTGCGCTCGCCCCCGTCGGGGCCCTCGCCCTCGCCCTCTCCGCCGCGGGCGGGCCGGCTGCCCTCGCGGTGGCGCGCCCGGCGCTCGGGCTTGTCGTCGGCCGCCTCGTCCCCGGGCCTGCGGTGCACGCGGTGCCTGCGCGGCTCCCGGTCGGCGCCGGTGCGCGGCGACCCGCTGCGGCTGTCCCTGGGCGCCGCCTGGCGGTGCGCGTGCCTGCGGTGCGCGTCCCCGGCCTTGGGCCGCTCGGCCTCGGCCTCCCAGAAGCCGGGCTGCTCCGGGCCTCCCTCGCGGGGCGGGTGGTCGGACTCGCGGCCGTAGGGGCCCTCGCGGCTCGGCTCCTCCTGGCCGCCCGCCCAGGGCCTGCGCGCGTCGGGGCCGGCGGGGTCGCGCGCGCGCTCGCGCTCGTGGTAGCGCGCCTGCTTGCGCAGCAGGTCGTCGGCGCGCGGCGGGCCCAGGCGCGGCTCGACGGCGGGTTCGGCGGCGCGGCTCTTGTTGGTGTTGTTGTTGCGGTTCTCCTGCGGGTCCACCACCAGCGGCCGGTCCAGGTGCGTCTTCACGTCGGGCCGCAGGTGGCGCGCGTAGGACGCCTTCCAGCGCTCATCCGGGTCCAGGCCGGGGTAGAGCGCCTCGCGGCTGGCCAGCAGGTGCTGCTTGCGCATCTCGCTCGTGCACTGCTCCCACACCGAGCGCGCCGCCTTCTGGTTCCTCTGCTGCTCCTTCCTGCAAGGCAAGGCCGGTCGGCGCCCCAGGACCTGCGCCCCGCGCCCCGCGGTGGATCCCCTGGCGCGGCCGCGCCCACCCGGGTCCGCACGCTCAGCCTGGCCCGACGGGGCGGCCCAGCGGGTGTCCCGGGTGACCTCCCAGGCACCTGGGCCCGAGGCGGGCCTGTCAGCCTGGCTGAGGGCCCTACCGTCTGTCTTCTCTACTCTGCCGCCAACGGCAGCGCGGGAACCTCTGGGGTGGCTTTGAGCATCCTAATGGCCTCGGAGATGGCCACGGAGGCCAGCGCGGTGGACATGAGCCTGTGCACGTTCCACAGCCCCCAGTGCCCGCGTGGCCTGAATGGGAGTCTGGGGTCACAGAAAGGAACCAGGGCAGCCAGGGTGGGCAGTGCGGGGGCTGGGGTCCCATTCAGGGCCCTCGGAGCCTCCCCAGGGCTGTGGGACACGGGTGGTGTTATAGGGACCGTCGCTGTGCTCAGGCTGTTCCTAACCTCACCTACCGCGCATGCGCCTCCCTGGGCTCCCCTCCTGCAGCCACCACCTCTTAGTTTGGAAAAGCTGCCCCCTCCCCGTAGTCCCAGAATGCAGCGCTCTGCAGCATGAGACCCCCTGAGTCCCCCACCCGCAAAGGCACGCTCAGAGCACTGTGTCCTCCGCTTTCTTTATCCAAGGTCTCTGGTTCCTCACTGCCTTGTTCCCGACCCCAGCGAACTGTCTGCTCCATGCACCTTCAGAATCTGTCCAGGATCCTGCTACATCCACACCTCCTCGGCCCCATCTTGGGCCAGTCCCCATCTCCTTTGCAAGGACAGGCTGGTGCCCTCAACCTGCCCTGCTGGGCCACCTCCCTCCCTCACTTCCACAGTCCGTTTCCCCACAGTGGCCAGAGGGCACCTGTGAGCACTTGAGTCAGGTCCTGACCCTCCTCTGCTCCTTTGCCAATGATGCAAAACCCAAGTCCTCCCCGTGGCCCCCAAGGCCCTGCATGACCTGCTCGTCACCTCCTTGCCCTCGTCTCTCCCTCCACAGTCCCCTTTCTGCTCACTGGGTTCCAGGCACACCAGCCTCGTTCAGATCCCCTGAACACACCAGGAGTCTGCCTCAGGGCCTTTGCATATACCAGTCCCTCTGCTTGGGATGCATTTTCCCCACATCTCCTCCTGGCTCCTTCCTCACCTCCCTCAGGTCTTGCCACCATCCAGGGGAGGCCTTTCGTGAGTTTGAAAGCACAGCTCGGGGCTGGGGGTGCTACTCAGTGGCAGAGAGCATCCTCTCCCCCCCCCCACACACGCCAGGCCCTGGGGCCATCCTCAGCAGCACCACCCTCTGCACTTCCGCCCTCCCCTCTCCATCTTTTTTTCTCTAGTTCTGTGATCTTGTCATCGCCCCCGTTGACTTGAGAGCTACCCAAGTGGGGCTTTCCAACCTTGCCGGGTGGGAGCGGGGCACCTCCGCCCAGTGGTTAGGGATGGCCCACCCCCGACTCACACAGCTATGCAATAGGGGGCTCACTTCCGCCACCTCCTTGGCCTTCTGCAGCGCGAGCTTCTGGTTGGCGGCCTCCTCCTCCTCTTGTTCGTCCTGGAAGGACACAGGTCTCCTCACAGGCCCACCCTGGGAGGTGTCCGAGCACTGAAGAGCAGGCTGGGGCTTGGCCTGGGGGTCGGCCACGCAGAGCCGGGGTCCCCACAGCAAGGGCCACCCGCTTCACGCCCAGCGGCCTCCGGCCACCAAGCCTGTTCTGACCCAGCCAGGGGCGGCCCGCGGAAGGACTCGCTCTCTTTCCTGCCTCACAGGCCCTTGTCCCCAAGCCGCGTCCCCAGAACACCGAGCGGTGCCCGGTGCAGGAAAGTGCTTTCCCAGGCTCCGCTGGGCACCACCAATAGCCCCAGAAGCGGGCTTGGGCCCCCACTGCCCTGAGCCGGGGTCGCGGCCACTGTCCGGCTGCCTGATGGCCAGGTCAGAGAGGAGCAGGACGCAGGCATGCTGGAGGACACACAGGAAGGGGCGCTTTGCGACTTTCCACCCTTCAGCCGTCACAGGGGGCTCAGCTGTGATGTGCACGTCCCTCGTCCCCAGTCCCCGCGGCCGGAGGAGGCTGAGGCAGGAGGATCGCGAGTTCCAAGCCAGCCTCAGCAAAAAGTGAGGCGCTAAGCAACTCAGTGAGACCCTGCCTCTCAATAAAATACGAAGTAGGGCCGGGGAGGTGGCTCAGTGGTCGAGGGCCCCTGAGTTCAGTCCTCGGTGCCCCCCCCAGGCCCCCTCGAACAAAGAAAGAGAAAAACCCACGTCCAGAAACAAACCCACTGTTCAGGACAGCAGGCGGCTCAGACGGCGCCTCCTTCACCCTGAATCTGAGGCAAGGAACAAGCACCTGGGAATCAGGGGTCAGGACGCACCGGGACAACTCGGAGCAGGACCCCTCCTGGCTCCGTGCCCAGCTTTCCTTGGAACTGGGCACCTGGCGACTGCTCCAAAATACTAGATCCCTAGGCCCTGGAAGTTTCCACAGAACCAGGTTCGGCCTTGGAACCTGTGCTCCCAACAAGCTCCCAGGTGAGTGAGTTCAAGTCCAAGCAGCCAAAACACAGTGGCCAACAGCACGGGTTCCAGATCCCGGTGGCCTGGGTTCAAATCCCAGCTTTGCTACTAATTGCTGTGTGCCTTGGGGGAATCTCTAAGCCTCTCTGTGCCTCACATTCCTTATCTAAAATCCCAACTCTCGCTCACTTTCCGACTTCACTCTTCCCCTTAGCGCTTCGCGCCATCGAAAAAGCCGCGCATCTCTGTGCACCGATCTGTTTCTCGTGGGTCTCCCCAGCTGGAATCCCTTCTCCAAAAGGGCTGGGTTCCTGGCTCTAGACCAGGGCTTTGCTCACAGTAGGTGCTCAATATGTGCTCACTGAATGAGTGACGAAGTGGGGCTCAGAGAACTTGCCTCCGAGGTTTCAGCGGGACATGCTGAGGCCCCACGGGCACCGCGCTCACGGGTGCCCAGGAACCCCTGATGGAGAAACGGAAGGGAAGCCGCGGAGGCTCAGGCCTCCCTGCCTCCTGTCCCCTCTCCTGGATGCTGGCCCCTGAGCAGGGGCTCTGGGATGAGCTCAGGGCTGGACCGGCTCCAGGTGGCCCGGAGCTGGGGACAGTGAGGGCTTCCGCTCCTCCCCCGTCAGAGGTGGGGCCTGGAAACCATCCCGCCCTCCAGCCGGGCTGACAGATGGAGGGTTGGCAGGGTCTGCTCAGTTTGGTTTGGTTCCGAGTCCTGAACACCTCACGCCCTGGGGAAGGCCCTGGACGGAGGGAGGCTCCCAGCAGGAAGACCCTGCACGTGCCACTGAGCTTTGTTCCCCCTCAGGCCTAGTTTGGACCTGTGACCAGCTCTTACGTTCCCAACAGACCTGTCCTCCTCTGTGGTTCCTTCTCCTGGGCTGATGCACCCACCCATGGAGAGGCAGGGCGGACTCCAGCCTCGCCTGTGCTCTGGTTTCCTTGTGCAGTGTGCAACCTGTACAACTGTTTTTGGAAGCCCTGCTCATGGGTCATTCTAGGGACATGAACTGTGTTACTGAAAGCAGTGGGGCCTTCCTGGGTCCACCTGAGGTTCACTGGACTTTCAAGGAGTCCAAGGTTGCCCTAAGGAGCATGTGTCACCGATTTGGGTAACTTAACCATGAGTCAGCACTGGTGTGAGGTTCTTCCCCCGACCCCCCATTTCTCTCTGGCCCTATTTCCTCTTCTGTGATATCTGAAGGGCCACGTCTCTGCTCTTTCAGGTCCTAGTGTGTGGCAAAGTCACGTAACCTCTTGGGGACTCAGTTTCTTCATCTGTGAAGTAGACACAACCCTCCCTGGTCTGGATGTGCTGTGGGTTGAACCTGGGGCGCTGCCCTCCTCCTGAACTACACCCCCTTTTTATTTTGAGAGAGGGCCTTGCTAAGTTCCTGAGGCTGGCCTCAAACTTAGGATCCTCCTGCCTCAGCCTCCCAAGTACCTGGGATGACAGGCGTGTGTGTGCCCTGTGTCCTCTCCCGTGGGCAACTCGGAGCAGGACCTCTCCCCCAGCACAGAAGGGCCTTAACGTTTTCTGTGGTTGTTGGTATTTTGATTTTCGTCACGTGCTGGGGAGGCTCACATCCCAGCCTCCCCGCGCCAGCCAGGGGAGGCTGCCTTCCCTGAAGGCTCACTGTGTGCTGGGAGCTTAGCAGAGCGCTTGATGTGGGTCGTGTGATTCTTGGCTGTGGCTGCTGAGATCCTGCCCTGGGGCCAGTGGTCCTGCCTGAGCCTCAGTTTCCTCCTCCACTCGAGGGAGGCTACAGTAGCTGGTTCCACAAGCATCACATGGTCACTGCTATCCTCACAAGGAAGTCCAGAGAGTGTCCCCTGCCAGCTCCCACACACGGGGGGACCCAGTGGAGCTCCAGGGTCCTGTGCAGGCTACTTGCTAGCTGACCTGTTTACCATACACTCAGCCTCCACGGTGGCTTGCAAGTGGCCACTAGCAGGTCCAGAAGGAGGCCAGTGGGGGAGAGAGGCGGGAGCTGCTTACTGGCCACCATCTGTGCTGGCCACAGCTCTGGGTCCCCTAAGACCATGGGATCTACGGGAGCCCCTTTCCCTCAGGTCCAGCTCCTCCACTGTCCTGGGCGGTGATGGTGCCCGGGGCCTGGCACTGCCCCCTTCCTTGGGAGCCCTGCCTGGTCCCTTCACCGGGTCCCGGGTGGCGCTGGCCATCTGCTTCCTGCAGCCTCCAGGCCGCGGGCCTCTCTGTGCTCTGCTGGGGAACCGGCTGGTGGAGGCTCAGCGCCCTGGGAGGAGCGGGAGGCTGGCTCTCCCCGCCTGGTGACCAGGTCCCTAGGTCCCTCCCGCTCTGCCGCCCACAGGTGGTGCCTCTGCCAGACACAACGTCCCCACAGACCTTGGTGATCTCCTGGGCGTTGGCCAGGTTGTCCACGGGATGGCCAAGAACACATTCAGGAGGGTGTCTGCCGCCGAGTCAGGGAAAGCGGCCATGGAGGGACAGCACGGGGACCAGGCTCCAGTCACCCAACCTCGCCCCCACCCGACCCTGACCCTCCCCCACCCTCCCTCACCTCCCCGCCCCACCCCCCACCCTCCCCACCCTCCCTCACCTCCCCGCCCCACCCCCCACCCTCCCCACCCTCCCCACCCTCCCAGCCCCGCCCCCGTACCCTCCCCCACCCTCCAGCCCCGCCCCCGTACCCTCCCCCACCCTCCCAGCCCCGCCCTCCAGCCCCGCCGCCCGCCCCAGGATACAGTTCCCGAAGAGCGTGAGCACGATGAAGTAGATGGAGAACACCATGCCGCCCTGCACGCCGCCATGCGACTCGATGCCGTTGTACATGACCTCGTTCCAGTCCTCGCCCGTCAGGATCTGCAGCCGGAGGGCGGAGGGCAAAGGCGGCCTCAGCAGCGGGCGAGGCCACGACCCCGAGGCCACTGTCCCGCCCGGCTGGCAGACCAGCTCCGTGGCTCCGAGAGTGCCAGGGCCCACGCGCGGCTTTGGGACCGAGGAGCCTGGCGGGGCCACACGCCCGGCCACCAGGGTCTCCCCTCGTGGGAAGGGGATTCGCCCCAGCTGAACTGTGTCCGTCTGGGTTCCTCTGTGGAAGCCCCTGTCCCCGTGTGGTGCTGGCAGAGGGAACTGGGGGGTGTCACTGGGGCCGGGTGGGGTCATGAGCCCTCGCAAGAGGAGAAAGAGGGACCTGGGCTCAGCTACCATGAGTGGTGGTAGCTGTGGGAGGGCATCTGCAAGTCACAGCCTCGCCAGGAGCACGCCCCGGCCAGCCCCGGCCAGCCCCGCAGCCTCTGGACTGGGAGACACAGATGGACGCCGCCCAGGCTCTGTGGCTCAGCAGACGTGGCCACACATTTTTTATACCAGGCATTGAACCTAGGGGTGACGTGGCCACACATTTTTTATACCAGGCATTGAACCTAGGGGTGCTTAGCTTCGGAGCCACATCCCAGCCTCTCTCTATTTTTCATATAGAGACAGGGTCTCGCTGAGTCGCTCAGGGTGTCGCTAATCTGCTGAGGCTGGCATCGAACTCTCAATCCTCCTGCCTCAGCCTCCTGAGCTGCTGGGATTACGGGCGTGACCACTGCAACCCGCAAGACCAGCTGTAACATCCCCCAGATCCCTCCGTGCGCGGAGCTGAGTGGGGGTGCCAGGTGTCGACGACCGATGTGGGGCCAGGTGCAGCTCGGAGGCAGGATGTGGCCCTGGGGTCCGCCCCCTGCACTGTACTGCAGGCCCCCAGGTGGGACCTCAGCTAGAGACACCTGCGGGTGCCCGGTGCCAAGAAACCCGTGCCAGGGCTCAGCACTTCCCCGCAGGGCACAGCCCTCTCCAAACCCTGTCTGGGCCTCATTTAGAGGCTGCCTCTGTGGGAGAGGGAAGGAAGGATCCCCTCTCTACACACTCGAAGTCCCTCCCAGAGAAAGAATCCACAGGGAAAGGCCTGGGGATCCGGGGGAAGCCCCTCGGAGGCCGTCCAAGTGCCCCAATCCGACACTAAGAGGTGTCGCCCTGCCCCGCCAAGGTCATACCTGAAACACGGTCATTATTGCTGCCGGAAAGGTGTCAAAGTTGGTGGGCGGCGTCCCTTCATCGAAATTGAACCTGTGGGGACAACACGAGTTTCCCGTGAGCCCCACCCGGTCAGAGTCTGGTTTCCAAGGCAACACCCCCTCTCCCCGGGATGGGCGGTACCCACAGCCCCGACCTCCTGGGTGATGCCCGGGGGCGTCGGGGTGCAAAGAGGGCAGCAGCACCCTGCGGCGGGGCGCCCTGCAGCGGGGCGCCCTGCAGCGGGGCGCCAGGGACTTGCCGGGGACGCTGGGCACTTACTGGCCTCCGAAGAGCTGCATTCCCAGGAGGGCGAAGACGACGATGAAGAGGAAGAGCAGGAACAGCAGGCTGATGATGGACTTCATGGAGTTGAGCAGGGAGACCACCAGGTTCCGGAGCGACGCCCAGTACCTGCCCACGGCGGGGAGGGGTCAGCGCCGGCCACAACCCTGGCCCGGCCCTGGAGGAAGGCCCCCCGGAGTCCCCAAGACTTACTTGGTGACTTTGAAAATACGTAGTAACCTGAGAGCTCGCAACACGCTGATTCCAAATGACGTGCCGGGTTTGATGACAGCCCAGATGACCTCAAAGATGCTCCCGATGATGACCTGGAAGCCGGGACGAGGGCTCAGCGTGGGGACACTGGGGTCCCCGGCCGATTCGCAGACACCCAGCTCTGAACCCCGAGGGCAAGTGGGCTGGGGGTCCCGGGCCGCCCTCTCTTCCCCTTTTACGAGGATTGGAGGTGGGAAGGCTGGGGTGCGGCTAAGGGGTGCGGCTCTGGCCCAGCCTGCAGTGGGCTGCTTCCGTCCCCAGCACCGCCACAATAAAGGCCACACCGACCTGAGGACTCCCGAATCACCCACCCGCTACTGCTACTAGTAGGACCAGGCAGCACCTGGAAGCTTCCAAAGACCCCGGGTCACCACCATCATCCTGCGCTCTAATCACCTCCTCCTCCTTTTAAAGAATGGATGTGAAAGTCCTATTGCATAAGATCAACCTGGTAATGTAGCTCCTTGGGGCCACAGAAAACACTTTTTTTTTTTTGTACCAGGATTAAGCTGGGACATTTAGTCACAAGCCACATCCCCAGCCCTTTTATATTTTTATTTTGAGTAGGACTTTGTTAGTTTTTGAGGCTGGCCTTGAACTTGCAATCCTCCTGCCTCAGCCTCCCAAATCGCTGAGATTACAGGTCTGCTCGACTGTGCCCAGCTGAAATTTAATACGCCTTGCCTCTTGAACCCCTAGCTTAGCAACACAGCAGCTGTAGGGTATCTGTTGCTTCCTCTTGTAATCATGGGGCTGCCTGGAGCTACAGTTGCTGCTGCCATCCACCCTTGTGAGAGCACACTGGCCTGACTGTCACCAGCTGGAGAATAGATCAAAATTTGAAGTGTGGTTTCTACTGAGTGTCACTTTTGTATCGTCACGATGTTGAAAATCATAAATCGAACCATCGTAAGTTGAATCATTGCCGTCACACCACCATAAGTCAGGGACCGTCTGTGAGTGATGTGACCGTTTAACTTCTCCACTCGACTGCAGAGAGACACTTGGGGCCAGGCTTGTCACGAACAGAGCTACTCTGGACATTCTTTGTTTCCTTTCAAGTCCTCACACTCGCTGGAGAAGTGTTTTACCCCTAAGACACCTTCAACCCGAGAGAGAGAGACTCTCTCTCTCTCTCTCTCTCTCTCTCTCTCTTTTTTAACAGAAAGAAATTTGTTTTATTCCTAAAACATTTTGGGTCATTTATGTAGGTAGTTTTGTTTGTATATATTTTGTTTTTTCCTCCAACACCATAGTTTCCTATAATAGGGCAGAAATCAGTACTAGATTCAGAATTATTAAGAATTTTTTTTAAGATAGAGTGAGAGAGGAGAGAGAGAGAGAGAATATTTTAATATTTATTTTTTAGTTCTCGGCGGACACAACATCTTTGTTGGTATGTGGTGCTGAGGATCGAACCCGGGCCGCACGCATGCCAGGCGAGCGCGCTACCACTTGAGCCACATCCCCAGCCCCTTATTAAGAATTATTAAGGCTGCTTGAGAATACTGGAACTGGGTGCAGGATTTGGGGCGTCCTGGGGAAGGCACATCCACTATTTGACACTAACGCTGCTACAGTCGGGATCTTAAAGGTCCTCCAAAGGCCCATCTGTTCAAGGCCTGGTGGTGCCACTGGGAGGTGGTGGGACCTTTAAGAGGCGGGGCCTAATGAAAGTCTTTAGGTCACTGGGGGCCTGCCTCACCCCTCCCCTGCCCCTCAGCTTCTGGACCATGGAGGGAATCGCCTTGCTCCACCACATGCTCCCGGCACCATGAGCTGCCTCCCCAGGCCCCAAAGCCACAGAGTCAACTGATCATGGACTGGAGCCTCTGAAGCTGTGGGCCACCGTAAACCTTTGCTCTTCATAAGTGAACTGCCTAAGGCATTTTGTTACAGTGGCAGAGAGCTGATCAGGTTGAAAGACCCTAATTTTGTTCCCAGCTGCAGGGACATTCTTGTTGGTGTCTCCCAGGCACCTGTGTGAGTTCCTCTAAGGTGAATCCTTCATGGAGGACTCGCTGGGTCACCCATCTGTTTTCCAAAGGCGGTCTATAATTCCCCCTTGTGGACCGAGGCGGGGAGTTCTGGGCTCCTGTGATTGCTTCTGCGTCCGTCTCAGTCTTTCACACACAGAGGTGACCTTCCCTCTTCCCGGCTGACCAAGGTCTCCAGGTATGGTCATTATAGACAAGAGCGCATGCAGTGGCCCCACAGAAGCCGAGCACTTACCCCGCAGTCGAAGCAGTTGAAGGAGGAGTGGAAGTAAGGCCGCGTGCCAAGCCCATACATTTTTATAAACATTTTGGACATAAAGAGTCCTAAGAAAATGAATTCTGCATAGTCTGGAGGGAGAAGGAGGAAATAGAGAGGCGGTCAGTCTGGGGTGAAGGCCGGCCAGGGCTTGTTCTCTAGAGCCCCGTCTCCCTTCTGGAAAAGGAGAAGAGAAGACGGGTGCCCCCCACCCCAGCTGCTCTCCAGTGGGTACCTCTGCTCTGGTTTGCAGAGAAGGGCTGGATGCAGCCAAGGCCCCCGCTTTCGTGTTGACTAGTGGTTCCCCAGGAACTCGGTACACTTCTATGTCCCCACTTCGAAAACCTCACAGGATAATTAACCAACCACCAGGGGCCTGGCGTGGACCCATAATGCCACTGGGTCTTATCTAAGAATCACGCTCCGTCCACTTTGGCCTGACTGAGCTCCCAAGGAAGAGGAAGAAGTGGAAATCACAACGGGGTCCTGGTTTTGACTTGACGTCGGGACTGGATGCGGCACTGGGCCACCCGGCGCAGGCACGGCTCCTCGGATACCCTCTGGAAATCCCGTCTAGCTGCTCATCTAAAAGTCTGGATCAAGACAAAGACTCCTGTTCTTAGATTTAGGAATGCCAAGGCCTCCGGGACGGATAAAGGTGGATGAGCCTGCAAAGCAATGGCTCATCCCAGTCCTGTTCTGAGGGGGATTTCCTAGTGGGGTAGGAAGCTGAGGTTGGGAAGCTCCTGGGAGGCTGGGGGCTGGGGGGCTGCTCAGGGTTCTCACCTAACCAAGAGGGAGGGAGGAGGAGGGGTTCTGAGGGGGAGTCCGCCTAGAGAAAGGGAAGATGGAGACCCAAACACGCCTCTGAGAATTTCCCACCATGGCCATGCAGCTAATCATTTGATGGCTGCTCCGGGTGGAAGGTGTGTGTCCCCTTCCAAACGCATGTTGAAACTCAATCCCCCAAGGAACCAAGGTAAGAGGTGGGCCCACAGGGGCTGGTCACGTCACATGGAGCCCCGATAAACGGGATCAGATGCTCCCGTGAAAGGGTTCAATGGGTCAGTTCATCTCTCTTGCCTTTCTGCCTTCTGCCATGTGAAGACTCCAGGCTCCTCCCCTCTCCAGGGGGCCCAATGTTCAAGGTGCCTTCCTGGAAGCAGAGGGCAGCCCCACCAGGCAACCCAACCTGTCAGCACCTTGGTCTTGGACTTCCCAGTCTCCCAAACTGTGAGAAAATGAATTTCTATCTTTATTAAATTACCCAACCTCAGGTATTTTGTTACAGCAGCACACATGAGCTCAGACAGTGGTCGAGAGTGTTTACTAATCTTGCTTTTAGTAGGTGGTTGGGGTGGATTGTTGGGGTCCCTCATGCTTATTTTTCACTGAAATGTCCCTTTATTTGTAGGACTCTAAGGGGTGACAGTGTGATTGAGGTCTCCAGGGTCTTCAGAGTCTAGGGTCTCTAGGATCAAAAGGCAGAAAAGGAAATCTGTCCATAACCTCAGGTCCCTTCCGACACCCAGTGGAAGTGGACGAGTGCCTCTGGGATGCTTGTTTCCTGATTACCGTGGAAACACACAGCGAGCCCTGCCCAAGGCCTGAGAGAACTCCTCCCCACAGCACTGGGGGGTCTGGAAGAACTTTCTGGACCATCAGATCTAATTTCCACGGAGAACCGATGAGTCGGAGACCCAGAGAACCCAGATACTTCATTGATTCTGAGACGCAGTTTTATTCAGACTTTGACATCTCTGAAGTGGAGGAGAGGTTCCTAAAATCAGCAGGTCTAGTGTAGACGGCAGATTGTTGTCTTTCTTGGTGACACATAAAGAAAAGGATGTCGTGTGTTTAAAGACCCTTGGTGGATATGGATGGTGGTTACGACTGGCCCAAGGTCACATGGTGACTTAGGGGCAGGGAAGGCATGCAGCATTCAGGTCACCTGGTGTTCAGGGTCGGGATCTATTATCAGACACAGCTTGGACCCTGAAGCCTAGTTGCCTGGGTTCAAATCCTAGCTTCATCACTTCCTAGCTGTGGGACCTTGGACAAGTGACTGAACCTCTCTGTTTCTCAGTTATTTCAACAGGAAAATGGGGATAATTTAAGGATCTTTACAGACAAGAAGCCCAATCCTCTGTTCCTAAACCAGGACGGACTGCCAGGTGATTAGTAGGGAGGACACACGGGATTAAAAATAGACCATCAGAGGAGGTTATAACAGGAAGTAGAGTCCTCATTTATAAGAGACTCCGGGGGGGACCAAACACAATTACTAAGGTTGGAACTAGGTCAGGACTCTTGGAAAGAGAACTGGCCCCGAGGGGTGTCCTGGGGGGTCAGTCATGACTGGGAACCACGAGGGCTTCAAGGAGATGGTGACCTCGGCTAGGCTCTCTGCCTTTCTAGGTCAAAGACTCGACTGTCTCCGTGGCAGGTGTCCCACATCTGTCCTGAACCAGGACAAGAGGGTGACGGATGAATAAATCAGGCCAGCTGAGAGACACGGAGGAGGGTGGCCGGTGGGTGGCGTGGTCTTGGGGAGCCCCACTCAGGGCCCCCGATGGGCACCTGCCCTTCGTGTGCCTGGCACGCCTCTTGTTGATTCCTCAGAGCTCTTTACTTTTTAAGTCCTGGCGGGATTGATCCCTATCTTTATGGCTTCTCCCCACCCCGGCCAGCCCCCAGCTTTGACCCCGTCTCACACTTGTCCTGGAACCAGGCGGAGGGAGGAGGATCAGGCCTGAGGGTGCAGGACCCACGGAGAGCAAGGTGCTCTCACGGTCCTTGGAGGGGAGGCCCAGGGGAGCCAAAGGCGTGGGCAGAGGGGGCCGAGAGCTGGACATGGATAGGAGAAACAGGACAATGGCTTCACTGTTCCCAGAGAGGCCGGGAAGTTCCATGTGAGCTTCTGTCTCTACCCCGTTGCTGCCTCCCTCTGTCCCCCACTCCCTCCCCCAGCACCCACAACTCTGCCTGGATTCCAGTTGACAGCCGTGGGCCTGGAGCAGGCGGGCTGTGCTGTGGCTCAGGGGATTAGAGGCTTGGGCCGGTGAGATGGCATTGGGAGGTGGCATGGGCCTTTAAAAGGTGGGGCCTTGTGGGCGGTCCCTCGGCCAACTGTGGGGTGCTCTCAAAGGCCTGGGATCCCAGGTGCCCTTGCTCTCTGCTTCTGGCTGCAGGAATGACCACTTGCTCCCACACACCCGTCACTGCCACCTCCCCACCCCATCAGTTCCCCACGGACACAGGTGCCACCTGCTCCAGCCTCCTAAACTGTGAGCTCAATAAACCTTTCCTCTTCATAAAGTCAGCTGCCAAGGGCACTTTGTTGTAGTAACAGAAAACGGACTGACACAGCATGGGCTAACCGCAGCTGGAGAGAACCGGAAAAAGACACTGGCTTCCAGGGAGGAGGACAGGAAGGGCCCGAGGAAGGGATGGGGAGCTGGCGGTACTCACAGAGGAAGTCGGAGAGCCACTCGGGCTGGTTGTAGTGAACGATAGCGACGCACAGGGTGTTGAGGGCGACCAGACTGAGCACAGTCCAGTAGAAGGCCTGAGTTTTGACCATGCGGCGGATGTAGAAGCGCATCCTCCGTTCCTTCTTGTGGAAGAAGGTCGAGTTCTCTAGCTTGGCACTTTTGATGCTGGCTCGGGCGAAGGGGGACCCTGCCGGGGAGAGAACGCAGGGGGTCAGGCAGGCATTTCTGGGGAGGGGCATGGCCAGCGCAGCCACCGCCTCCGGCCAGCCCTCCAGGAACCACCCTGACCCCCGGGCTCAGCTTAGCGGAGAAAGCAACGCCCCTGAGACGGTGGCACTGGAGGCCACCAGAGGGGGACAGACTGACAACAGGCAGGCCCAGGGCTCTCTCCAACAAGAGCCTGTGGCCTCTCGGGGCTGTGTCGGATGCCTGTGGCCGTCCAGAGCCCCTGCCCAGGACCCCGTGCCAGCTTGGAAGGCCTCCAGCTGAGGGGGAGGGTCCCCGTCTTCCTGGGACCTGTCACTTCAGAAGCGGTCACCGGGCACGAGCCGGGTGCAACTTCCACCTGCACACGTGTGTGCTCTGGAGCGTCCACTGAGGACCTATCCTGCCCCCGGGACACCCTAGTGTGGGGGAGTGACCAGAAAACCCACAGCAAGGCGCGGTGAGTGGCCGGGCAACTGGGGTGTTGGCCTGAGTCACCTCTGTGGCTGAGGCAGTGGAAAGAGCTGGTGCAAAAGTCCTGGGGCGGCACGTGCCTGACGTGTTTGGTGACACTGGAAGGGGTGGCTGAGGGAGGAGGTGAGCCAGGGAGGTGACGGACCTGGCAAGGCCTGGGGAACCCCGGGAGGTTCTTGGAGGAGGAGCCCACATGACTCAGGTGTGCACCGGTGCCCTCTGGTGTCTGGGGAGGCACCGAGGTGGGAGGCGGAGGTGGCAGCCAGGAGCCCAGGAGGGGGCGATAAAGGGACGCCTGGGCCCGGAGGCGGTGTTTCAGGGGAAGCCAACTCTGGTGGATGGATCCGGGTGAGGCTGGAGAGAGGGAGGGCGGGGAGCTGGGCCTGTGCCCCCTGAGGAGGATGTCCTCCATGGAGTGGGGGGCTGGGCAGCTGGCCAGGGCTGTGTGGGAGGAGATTCGTCTCCTGGCCTCTCTGGTCCTCCCTCCACAGTCTGCCTGGGGCTGCTCGGCTCAGGGCGCAGCCTCCCCCAGTGCAGCCTCCACTCCCTCTGACCCTCTGCCTCCCCTCCAGGGGCTGAACAGCTCCTGCTCCACCTCCGAGACACCTTCCGAAGCCTTTTTTAAAGTCGTAGTTCTGAGACGGACTCTCTCTCCGTTGCCCAGGATGGCCTCCGGCTTGAGATCCTCCTGCCTCAGCCTCCCGAGCACGGACACGACTGGTGTGTGCCACCCAGGGCTCTCGTGGCTTTCTGGACCATCCCTGCGGAGGGCTGAGCGGGGGTGCTGTGCGTCCCCCAGGGATTCGCGAGTTGGACACTTGGTCCCCAGGATGGCCATGTTTTAGCTGGAGGGACATTTAAGAGGCGGGGCCTTGTGGGAGGACCCCGCCCTCAGAGGGACTGGACCTGGCTCCCCTGGGGCCCTGAGCTCCCGGAAGAAGCTTGCTGTCAGGAATGGATCTGAGGCTTCCATTCCTCCCTGGTTTTCTTCTCCCATGATCCTTCCCTCCCGTCCACACTCCCAACAGGATGCCACCGGCCACAGTATGAGGCAGCCCAGGGGCCACTCACTGGAGCTGGCACCATGTGGTGTATTTGCAGCTTCCAAAACCTGAGCTAAATAAACCTCTTAAAAAAATAAGTTCCCAGCCTCAGGGAATTCATTATAGTAACAGAAAACGAACCCATACAACCTCCCTGTCTTACGGTTTGAATGGTGTCTTCCCAGAACTCGTGTTGAGATCCCAGCCCCGGGACATCAGAACGAGGCTATACAGAGGCCAACAGGGTCCTTAAAGAAATGACTGAAGTAAAAAGACGCCACTGGGGTGTTCCCAACCCAACAGGACTCATGTGCTTACAAGAGATCAGCAAGACCACGGGGGACACAGGGAGAAGGTGCCCAGGGGGCTCAGGAGGCACAACTCTGTCCACACCCCGATCTCAGACGCGCGCAGCCTCCAGAGCCATGAGACAATAAATTTCTGTTGCTTAAGCCACTGAGTCTGTGGCAGTTGGTTAGAGTGGCCCCAGGGGCTGGCTCAAATTTGAGGTATCATCCTCAAATGAAACCTAGTCTACTTTAGTTTTTATTCTTCTTATTTTCTTGAGACAGAGACTGGTCTCCAACTCCTGAACTCAAGAGATCCTCCTGCCTCAGCCTCCCGAGTTCTGGGTCTATAGTGTGTGCCCTGGCACCTGGCTTTGAACCCTAGTTTAAAACAATTCCTGCAAGAAGCTTTCTTTGGTTTTCTGCCAAATACTTCCCTGCCCTATAGATCCACAAGATTTCTTGTCACATTTCTTACAATTTTTTCTGCTCTGAGGTAACCTTTCCCCCTGATTTCAAAAATAATACAGGTGACTAATTCACACACCCCAGAAAATGTCATGTAGGAAGTGACAAACCCCTACAATCCCCTGATTTCTATACCTTTAACATTTCCAAATGTTGTTTTTTAAAAACGGGATCATATTGTACCTAGTGTCGTGCAACTTGATGTATCTCAAAATACATCTTTCTGTGCTGGCAGCAACTGTGCTTCTTCCTAACTGTAGACTATTTCACTGAATGGATATACCATGATTTCTTTAACATTCCCCCACTGCTGAGCATTGTGGGCTGTTTCTGTGTTTTCCCTTTTCCTTCCTTCCTTTCTTCCTTCCACGCCAGGCACTGAACCCTGGGCCTTGCCCATGCTAGACAAGTGCTCTACCACTGAGCTACATCCCAAGCCTTGGTTTTTACTTTTTGATAATCAGAAACAGTGATGTTGAGAAGAAGCTGGGGCCTGGTCTTTTGCACGTGTGAAGAAATGGTCTTGAAGGATAGATGGAAGGTCAAGGAGTATGGACTCTTACTTAAAGTCTATTCAAATCATGTCAAATGCTATGTCACAATTGCACCAGATGAGACTGCCCTCTGCCCTCGATCCTTTTCCTCTCCCCCAGATCAGCCGAGGAAGGACACCCCTGTACTAAGGACGGCTGCTCCTTCCCGCCACTCGGGAGGGAGGTCCTGGCTGGGCCGCGGGCAGAGCCTGGCATCCAGCCCAGGTTGTGGGGCAGCAGCAGAACCTTCTTTGCCCAGGAGAAGAAAACAAACCGCGTTTACAATGGGAGCCACCAGGCTGAGGGGGACGGATGTGACCGAGCACGCTCGGGGAGGTCCCAGGCTCCCCTCGGCCAGTCCATCCCCACGAGGAGACACAGGCTTCGGATAGAAACTAAAACTGCAAATGAAGGCCAGCTTCCCGGTGCCATTAGGGCCTACTTAACCGGGAAGGAGGTGGACAGGGTCACCTGGGGTGGCCTGGGCGGGGACTGTGGGCACACGCACACTTGGCGGGTTTCCACCTGGGTTCTGTGTTTGTGACACTCAGAGTGACTCGGGGGATACAGCTGAAGGGCTCCTTCCCCCAGGGAACGTGCCCCAAGGGGAGGGGAGCCCCGTGCCTAGGTGTGCACAGAGCAGTCAAGTGGGGCCTGGGAGAAGCACAGCACCGTGTCACAGGGAGACCCGAGTGGCTTTCTTCCTGGGGGTCCCCTTCCCCTGCCTCCCTCCGTCCTGCATTTCCTCTGCCTCCGTCCCTCCCCTCCCCCAGCCCCACTCCCTCCGCCTGGAGGCTCTTCTGCCTCCCTTCATGATTGGGATTTTAAAAATCATGTTTAAACCCCCTACACCCTATTCCCCCTCACTGCACAAGGACAAAAGCCACAGTCCCCACTAATAAATCCATAGCACGTGAGGGGCATGAGGAAAAGAAAAGACGTCCCCAGGCGCCTCTCAACCAACCCTTGTCGTTAGGATATTTTTTGTTCTATTTTTCGAAACTGGAGATGGGGCCCAGGACTGCTTTCACCCACTGAGCTGCGCCTCCGGCCCTTTGATTTTGTGTTTTGAGACAGGGTCTCACTAAGTTGCTGAGGCTGGCCTCAAACCCACGATCCTCCTGCCTCAGCCTCCTGAGTTACTGGATCACAGGGGTGCGTCACCGCCCCCGGCTCAGCTCTGGTCTCTGTGTTACAGTGGCAGAGGTCTGAGCACCACCTGTCACGCGTTCTCTCTGTCACTTCCCGGTGACTCTTTAGCTCTCAGTCTAAAGGCCACCTCCTCTGGGAAGCCCTCCAGCCATATCCCACCCTTCCAGAGTGGCCACGTCCAGGACCCCCATTTCCCTCACAGGCTTATTTGCAAACTCTGACTTAGCATCCATTTCCAGGGCTGTCTGCAAGTTTCACACGGTGGAATTCTTTGTCTTTCTTTTTTTATCTTTGGTTTCAGAGATGGAACCCAGGAGCACTCGACCCCTGAGCCCCGTCCCCAGCCCTATTTTGTGTCTTATTTAGAGTCAGGGTCTCACTGAGTTGCCTAGGGCCTGGCCATTGCTGAGGCTGGTCTTGAACTCACGATCCTCCTGCCTCAGCCTCCTCAGCTGCTGGGATGACAGGCGTGTGCCACTGCGCCCAGCCCTGAGCTCCGTGTCTTGTTCCCATCTGGGCACCTAATAACGGCAGCCCCCCCAAACTCTTCCCGAAGAGCTGCAAGTGGGGCACCCCTAGTCCCCAAATCCAGCATCCAAAATGCTCCGAGATCTCAAACCTCTTGAGGACGGACGCGACGTCCCAGGTGGAAAATTCCACACCACGAAATAGCAACAGGTTTCATGCACAGAATCATTCAGAGGTGCATGACGTCAGTGCACACAAGGCATGCCTGAGCTCCGCGTTTAGACCTGGCTCCCAGTTCCTCAGGGTCTCTCTGTCACTATTCCAAAATCTGACAAGGGACCCTTGACCACGGTGAACTGGCCGATGTCACCGAGAGCCTTGTCTCTGCTGGCTCTAGACCCACCCAGGGAGACCGCGTGGTCCTTGCCTCGGTCACGCGGGCTCAGGGCAGGCGGCGGGTTCCCAGGCCCTCGCCCTGGTTCCGGGGTGGGTGGGGGGGAGGCCGGGCAGGCTCACCCACAGAGGCGATGTCGGCCAGCTGGTCCTCGGCCTCCTCAGGGTGCAGCAGATCCGTCTTGCTCTTCTTGACGGTGGCCCTCCGCAGAGCTCCAGCAATGGGAACATGGCAAGAGACACAGGCGTGACCCTGGCTGCTCCGGACGCCGCACCGCCACCCGCGGCAGGGTGTCCATCGGGGCCCAGGGAGGAGGTCACCTGGCTTCAGGGGTCTGGACAAGGACTGTCCTGCGAAGCTCCCCTCCGGGCCTGCGTTCTGGCCACCCTTTCTCCTCTGAGTTATTTTTAAGTCCTAAAACCTGCTTCCTGGGAGTCCTGGGACTGACACCCAGGGACCACCATCCGTGGGCCTGCAACGTGCTGGGAGGCGCACCCCGAGGGCAGTAAGTTGGACACACGGCTGGTGGAGATCTAGACGCCCCCCCCCCCATGGCCCGTCCTGTTCCTGAGTAAAATCGCCAGGACTCTTATGTGGCCCAGGTGGGCCTAACACTCCGGGGCCAAAGCCCACCTCCTGCCTCAGCCTCTCAAGGAGCAGGGACCACAGGCCAGCAGCCACAGGTCCACTCCATGACCGCCCAGGGCCGGATCCCAGTCCCTTGCCTCCTGGGCATCCCAGGGACTTCCAGTCAACAGCTGGCCCTGCCTGATCCTGACCCCGGAGCAACCAGCTGGAGCTGGAGCGCAGCGACCTGAACCAGAGCTGGGCCGCGGTCACGGCAAAGGGGGCCAGGCTGGACGCCGCCCGACGTCCCACACTCCCCTCGGGCAGGTTCCCGCCATCCCCGACCCTTCCTGCCCTGACCTGGCCTCACGTTTGCTCCTGGCACCTCCTGGACCCCGAAGTCCACCCCTGACGGCCCCTGGGAACCCAGTGGCGCGTCCCCAGCCCTGGATGCTTCCTGCGGGGACCCCCGCCAGCTCGGGGGAGAGCAGTTACCATCAAAGGGATGTAGGTGCTCCACGTCGGCCTCGTCCTCCGCCAGGATCACTTCTTCTAAGGAGGAAGGACACAGGGTCACGGCGCCTCTCCTGGGCATGGGCTCGCCCGCCCTGGGAGGCAGGGTTCCCTGGGCCACCCCGACTGGCCCCTGGCTCCCGGGCACCTGGAGCTGCCCTCTGTCTCTGGCCCCGCCCTCTGTCTCTGGCCCCGCCCCCTGTCTCTGGCCCCGCCCTCCTCAGTTCGCGCCCAGCTCTGGCTCTCGGATGTGCCCAGTGTTTGGTCCATGGCTGGTCCCTTAAGGGGGCGGGGCTAGTGGAAGGTCCTTAGGCCATTCGAGGGGTGTCTTTGGAAGGAATTAAGGTAGTTCTCAAGGGACAACTGAACTGTTGCACGTGCAAGTGTTACAAGAGTGCCCCTCTCTGGCTTCCTGTTTGACCAAGTGACTCCTCTCCCTTTGCATGCTCATGATTCCATAAAGTCCTCAGTGCTGAGCCGATCCTGGCACCGTGACTTTGAACCTCCAGGATGGTGAGCTAAAGAAACCTCTTCTTTATACAGTTATCCTGCCTCGGGTATTTTGTCATAGTAATGAATACACCAACCTTATTCCCCCTCTCACACTCCCCGGCAGCCCCACCTCTGCCTACAAGCTCCTGCTTACACTGGCTCCTGTCACTTCCCTGTCCCCCCCTCCTCTCCCTTCTACTCACTCCAGTCCCACTGGCTTCCTGGCCACTCCCACTATGCCTGGCTTCTGCCCTGGCTCTGCTGGAGCTGAACTCCCACCCTCCACATCTGTTGTCCTCTCCTTCAGGCCTCGGCCAGATGCCACGTCCTCCAGACCTTCCCTGACACCCTGACTCCAGCTCTTCTCTGCTCCCTTCCTGCTCCCGCGTGTGGTGGCTCCCAACAAGAGGAGCCTGTCTTCATATTCTCTCTAGCATTCCGAACCAAGGGCAGGGACTTGGTTTGTCTGGCGCCCACCCCCTCGGTGCCTGGCACAGAGCCTGCCATGCGGCAGGCGCCCCTAAGTGTCTGCTGGTGGCAGAACAAGCCGCCTACTGTGTGCCAGGTGCCGAGCTTCCTAAGCACCCAGCCCTGATGTCTCGCTGAAGCTCCTCGAGGGGGTCGGGAGCCCTCCACAGGCACACGCTGTGCGTCCCGGGCTCCACCAGTGGTAGACCAGAAGTACCCAGAAAAGGTCTTTGTCCCAAACATGGGCAAGCCTTTCCTTGTCATTATCCCCAAACACTACAGCACTCGGCTGCAGCAGGTGTCACGAGTCACCCGTGCGCACAGGTTCGGTCAAACACTGGGCCATTTTCTATGTGGGACTGAAGATTTGGGTGTCTGTGGGGGGTCCTGAAACCAATCCCCTGGGAAACCAAGGGACAACTGCACCGTTATCATCTCCACTTAACCATCTTGAAAACTGCAGCACAGGGAGGTGACACGCAGTGTCGGGGGTGGCACGGCTGGAATGTAACCAAAGACAGATTTGACTTATTTATTTTTGGTCCTGGGGACTGAACCCAGGGGCACTTACCACTGAGCTGCATCCCCAGCCCTTTTTATTTTCTGTTTTGAGACAGGGCCTCACTATGTTGCTGAGGCTGGCCTCAAATCTGTGATCCTCCTGCCTCAGCCTCCCGCGTTGCTGGGATTACAGGCAGGCACCACGTGCCTGGCTCCAAGGTCTGATTTTGGGACTTAACGATCAGGCAATGTCATATCCCCGAGGCTCAATGTCCTACTCTAGATTCTTGCTGCCAGGGTCTGGGACACCGACTCACATCTCTCCTCCCATGGGATCCCTCCCTAGCCCTCTCCATGTGGCACGCCTGGCCCTGGGTGGCCTGGGACTTGTAGCCCTGGCTCTCACCTGCTTTGGAGATCCACTCCATGTACCCGTTGAGCTCGCGCTCAATCTGCTGCTGCCGCCTGAGCTTCAGGAACGCCCTCCGGTTCTCCACCCGTTCCCTCTCTTTGGCGAACTCTCTGCAGGAGCACGGGATCAGGGGCTGAGGTTGGGAGGGGGTTCTAGGGGACATTTGTGTGCGTGCTCGGGGGTTCTCTGGGGGGCACTTGTCGCCCACTCAGTCTCCTGGGAGGGCATGGAGTCCGACGGGCTGGGGGTCCCTGCGGCCTTCCCCATCCCAGCAGCTGCGCCAGCCCCAGAGAAAGCAAAGCGAGCGCCCCCAGCGCCCAGCACCATGGTGCCCGCTCCTGCCCATCCTCTCCACCTCCCAGGCCGAGAGCCCCGGCCAGCCCCCCGAGTCGGGCCAGGGGACCCAGGCTGAGGCCTCCTGCGGCAGCCTCACTCCCCTGGCAGGCCCCACCGTTTCCTGACCGCTCCTCCTGTTCCGAACAGAGAGGCCGCGAGGGGGGGTGCAGCTTCCAGGGAGGGTGTCCGAGAGGAGAGATGGAGGAAGCTGGGGTTGCCGACGGCACCATGGGGCCACCACACCAGTCCTTGGACTTCTTATGGCGAGAAATACAAAGTCCAATTATAATCAAGCCAAAAAAAAAAAAATGGGATTCAGGGCCTCTTTATGGCAGGAAAATAAATTTTTGTATTTTACTTAGAGACAGAGTCTCCCTGAGTTGCTCAGCACCTTGCCAAGGCTGAGGCTGGCTTTGAACTCACGGACCTCCTGCCTCAGCCTCCTGAGCTGCTGGGATGACAGGCGAGAGCCACTTCCCTGGCTAGGAAAAAACTTTTTGATCGTCTCTTATGATATTATGTTTGGAAAACGGGAGAAGAGGAACCCAAATTATTATTTATTTATTTATTGGTGAAAAGTGTGAATCCCAGGCAGGGAGGCTCCTGTGGCCCTCACCCTGCCCCTCGTGGGGCACAGCCCGCTGCTGCGTGTGGCTTGCCAAGGACGGTCTGAAGACCCCAGGGAAGAGCCGGGGTGTGCTGTTACCTGGTGGGTGGGAACGGAGGCTGACGAGCTGTGGGGAGGCTGGAAATCTGGGGGAGGCTGGCGAGCTGTGGGGAGGCTGGTGTGCCCTGGGGACAGGCGGTGGGCACAGGGAAGTGGAGGACTCACCCCGACAGCATGCCCAGCACGAGGTTCAGCATGAAGAAGGAGCCGATGATGATGAGGGGGATGAAGTACAGCCAGTTCCAGGTGTTCCCTGAGGCGTTGTTGCTCTGCAGGTGCAAGAGGAGGAACAGGTGAGCGAGCGGAGGTGCAGGTCCCCCTGGGCCCCCAGGGTCAGGAGGACGCAGAGGAGCCCAGAGGAGCCCTCAGGGCCGCGGCTCCCTCCCCAGGCTCGGGAGGAACCCGGGGAACTTACGAGGGTCACCTAGACCGAGGCCGGAGCAAGAGGAGGAAGCCCTGACCTGGGGCAAAGGCCCCGACTCCCTCCTGCCCCACAGTCACGGCCGTGTCCCCCACAGGAGGTGTGTGACTGTGGGGTCTGGTGGCCTGCAGAAGTCACCAAGCCAGACGGCGGGGGCCATGGGCCACTTCCTCCAGGGTCCCTCTCCTCCCCTCCTGCAGCCTCAATGTCAGCCACAAAAACCTCCCAGAGACTCGGCTGAATCCTCAAGGGGCAAGAAATCTATAAATAGAACATTCCCCCTGAAACAGAAGAGAAGACCACGGAGGAGAGGGAGGGCGGAAAGGGAGGGCGGGGGGGGGAGGGAGAGGGAGAGGGAGTGAGGGGTGGAGGAGGGGGGATGGGGGAGAGGGAGGGCGGAAAGGGAGGGCGGGGGGGTGAGGGAGAGGGAGAGGGAGTGAGGGGTGGAGGAGGGGGGATGGGGGAGAGGGAGGGCGGGGGGAGGG
Organism: Spermophilus citellus; assembly: GCF_964194105.1. Classification (NCBI taxonomy): domain Eukaryota; kingdom Metazoa; phylum Chordata; class Mammalia; order Rodentia; family Sciuridae; genus Spermophilus; species Spermophilus citellus. Next base: position 10,609 of record NW_027672772.1, on the reverse strand, counting down.
AGAGGGTGGGGGAAGGGAGAGAGAGGGGAGGGGGAGAAGGAGGGAGGGGGAGAAGGAGTGAGGGGTGGGGGGGAGGGGGAGAGGGAGGGTGGGGGAGGGAGAGCGCGGGGGGGATGGGGGAGAGAGGGGGGAGGGGGAGAGGGAGGGAGGGGGAGAAGGAGTGAGGGGTGGGGGGGAGGGGAGAGGGAGGGCGGGGGAGGGAGAGCGCGGGGGGATGGGGGGAGAGAGGGGGGAGGGGGAGAGGGAGGGGGAGAGGAGGAGGGGAAGAGGTGGGGGGGGCGAGGCGAGCACATGAATGGAGCCCTTATATTTACTAGGTGCTCGGTGTTCTTTTAAGTGCATTACCTATGGGAATTCACTTCACTATCATATATATATATATGTATATATACTTTTTGATGGTGCTGGGGATTGAACCCAGGGCCCTGTGCGTGCGAGGCAAGCACTCTACCAACTGAGCTCTATCCCCAGCCCCTATTTAATCTTAATGATGTTCCTATGTTATCACCTTATCCATTTAATTAATCAATTGATTTTTTATATCAGGGATTGAACCCAGAGACACTTAACCACTGAGCCACATCCCCAGTCCTTTCTTTAAATTTTATGAAGAGACGGGGTCTCGCTGAGTTGCTTAGGGCCTTGCTAAGTTACTGAGGCTGGTTTTGAACTTGTGATTCTCCTGCTGGGATTTCAAGCGTGTGCCTGGTTCTCTTGCCCATTTTATAACTGAGAAAACTAAGTCTTGGAAAGACAAAATCCTAGGCAAAGTCAGTGACGATGTTGGAACCAGGCAGGTGCCCTCCCCTGACCCCATGAACTTAACCTCTGTGCTGGGAAGCATTGGCTTGAGCCATCAGGGAAGGTGGAACCTTCCAGTGGTTCATCACCCTGTGGCACCTGCAGAGTGTAGGTCTCCCAGTGTGGCTTTAAAAGCCCACCTTTAAAAATATGTATAAATGCTGCGGAAGAAAACCTAAAATAAGAAAGACTGGCACCACCAGGTTTCAGTGAGGCTGTGGGGTAACTGATGCCCTCATCCCTGCTGATGGGGAGTAACATGGCGTATTAGCCTCTTGCAGCTGCTAAAGCAAACAATCACAACTGTGCAGCTTCAACAACAGAAATTTATTCTCTCAGAGTTCTGGAGGCCCAAAGTTCAAGATCAAGGTGTGGGGACTCTGAGAGAGACTCTGGCCCAGGCCTCCTCCCTGTGTCTGGTGGTCTGCTGGCTGTCTAGTGCTCCTTGGATCACTGTCTAGGATCACCTCGTCTCTGCCTTCATTTTCCCACGGCCTGTTCACTCTTTGTGTCTGTCTTTATTTCTCCTTTTAATTAATTTCTTTTTGGGTGGTACCGCGGTTGGAACCCAGGGCCTGGCTCATGCCAGGCAGGAGCTCCACCACCGAGCAACGCCCCAGCCCAACGTGCGAGTTTTGGGTGGGGGACACAAGACAACCCATGACACGGGGGACACACACCCATGCTGAAAAAATTCCCTGAGAGTTTCTACTCAAACTATTTATGTTCCTTTCCCACAACCCTGTGATTCTGCTCCGGGTTGTTCCCCAAAGGCCACCAAGAGTGCTCAAGTCAGTGACGACCGACCATAAGAAAGTCCCCAACCGCTGACAACCCAACCTTTCTCAAGGGAAGAGAATACAGGAGCGGAGCATGGGGGTGAGAGCCTGCCCCGTGCCACCGCGGACCTCCCACCAGGTGAGGCTGAGCAGGAGAAGGGGACAGGAAACATGTAGGTGGGTCCCACTGTGCAGTCTGGGGAAGTGAGGTGTGGGGCGCACGTCTGCAGGCCCAGCCCGGGAGGCCAAGGCAGGAGGGCTGCTGGGGTTCCAGGCCAACTGGTACCAGGGGGAGGCCAGCAAACCAACCCCCACCAGGTGGACGAAGGTGTGGCTCAAAGCCCCGGGGAGAGTCCCTGGGGGAGGAGGTGACGGAGGGGTGGGGGGTGTGGGGGGCGCCTTCTGGGCCTGAGAAGTTTCTGCTTCCGTGGGGCCGGCCACACCCGCGCCTGCGCCTGTGGGTCGTCCCTCTTCACGGGCCGCGCAGTTTCCTGTGTGTTTATGGTCCTGATCTTAGAATGGTCTTGTGTTAAGTTAACTCTGTCTTGGGAAGGAAGGAAGGTCGGCCTCAAGGACGTGGCGATTAGTGACAGGAGCCACCCGCAGGCTCCACCCGCAGGCTCCCGGGAGCCACCAGATCAGACGCAGGGCGGCACGTGGGGTCCTGGGGACAGAGCTCGAGTTGGGGGAGACCACGGCAGTGCCTGGGCCGAGGGGGAGATGGCCACACAGCAGAGGACACGCTCAACGCCACGGAACCGCACAACCAGCAGCAGCTGAGGGGGCTGGGGACGGGCTGGGGTGCAGCCCCTGCCAGGCCCTGGGCTCCCTCCCTGCCTCGCAAAACAGATGTTAAGAAGGTTCATCTTTTCTGTCGTCCCAGAGGCTTGGGAGGCTGAGGCAGGAGGATCACAAGTTCAAGGCCAGCCTCAGCAATGGTGAGGCCCTAAGCAACTCAGTGAGACCCTGGGCTGGGGACGTGGCTCAGTGGTCGAGTGGCCCTGAGTTCAATCCCTGTCACCTGTCCTCCAAAAAAAGGGTACATTTTTATGTTGTATGCATTTTACCACAATGTGAGGGGGGGAGAGGAGGGCGAGGGGGAGAGGGAGAGAGGGAGAGAGGTCAGCCTGGACGGGACCTGGACAGGATTCGGGTGATGAATGTCCACACAGGAGTCCACGCCCTGGTTCAAAGCCTGGAAGTGCTTTTTCTTGTGGAAGGTTCTGGAAGAGGCCGGAAGCTGCAGGGCATGGCTAGCGAAGGCAGGGCTGGCTTCTGCCCCCAGCTCTGCGGCGGCCGAGGCTCTTGTCCCCATTTCTCGGGGCTAAATATAGCCCAGGGAGCCAACCCTGCAGCAGCCAGCGAGAAGGAGGCACACTGTCACCAGGGCCTGGTGACAGGGGACAGACTGGGGTGTGGGGACAGAGACAGTAGCAAACAGGGGGAGCAGCGGAGGCCCCTGCATCCAGTGCGTCCGTCTGTCCATCCGTCTCAGAAGCTGCCAACAAAACCGTGGTGGGCCCTGTGATGTGCTGCTCAGGACAGTAACAGCCGCCCAGGGACGCTGGCCCTCGGGGAGCCCGGTCAGTCCTGTCGTACACCCCGAGATGCAGCACAGAGCCATTCCCGGGGGAGGGGCAACGTCACAGGCCACCGTTCTGCTGGTGTCACTCTGAGTCTCTCCACACAGGACGCACAGACGTCCTGACCCCCGGGACCCGCGAACTCACCAGAGGGCCTCCGCAGTGTCACCAAGTTAGGATGAGGCCATTAGCGGAGGCAGGACTGACGTCCTTATGAAAGGCCGACCTGGGTGCAGACACCGGCACACTGCGGGGATCCGAGGGAGGACCAGGCCGCGCTGGGGACCGTGACCCACAGCCGGGGCAACACCGAGGTTGCCTGCAGAGCCCTGGAAGCCAGGGACAGGCCAGAACCGGTCCCGCCCAAGGTCTGTGAGGGACCAAGACCCTGCTGGTACCTTGGACCTCCGGAGCCCAGAACTGTGAGAAGAACACACTCTGCTGTTTCAAGCCACTCTGTTTGTGGCCTTTCATTGTGACAGTTACAGGAAATGACTACAGTCGCCGAAAAAAGGGCAGAGGTGGTCCTCCGACTTTGTCACCTCCCACCCTTGTCTCTTCCCCAGATCACCCCAGAGGGCTCCCTGGGGCCTCTATGGGTGGGACGCCCCTGCTGGCTCTCACGCCCTCCTGGGTCAGGCGAAGGGCAGCTGTGGGCACCCGGGCTTGGCGGAGGTTGGAGGGCGGCTGCTCACTGGTCAGCGCACTGACACGGCCGGGGGACCTGGTGACAGATGGCCCTGTCTTCTGTCCACATTCTGCTGCCTGGAACCCTGGCCACCATCAGCTCTGGGCTCACCTATGTCTTTCGATAGGGCGAGGTGGCCCTTCCTGGTGGCCGAGGGCCGAGAGATGGGCGCCAGCCAACGGGGAGTGGGTGGAGAGATCTGGGCTGCTGTTTAGGTCAGAGGGCTGAACCTGCAGAGTGAGACTCTCCGGGGGTGTCCAGAACAGTCCCGGGCATCGTTCTCCACTAGCAAGGCCCCTAGTGGCACCTCAGCAGGGTCCCCTCCTCCCCACTGTCACCTGCGCTGGACCCGGAGCGCGCAGGAAATGCAGCCCTTGCTGAGACCGTGGAGGCTTGGGGATGCTCGTTACTGCGGCAGGTCCCTCCACCCTGACAGATACACCCTGACCTGGCCACCGTTTGCTCCTTTGCTCCCGAAGGCCTTTCTCGAAAGACACCTTCGCACTCACCCCCTGTCGAGGTAGGTGTGGGAAAGGGTGTCTCCTGTATGTCGGGTAAAGAAATTCCCCAAGGAGCCAAGTTCAAGGTCACTATGAGCCCGTGGACCCCATTCTCTTCCCCTTCGGCCTCGGCTCAGCTGATCCCTTCTCCTCCCCCAGCCTGAGGGTGGCCCCACGGGGACAATCTCTGGAAGGAGGGACCCGGCCCTCCCTCAGTTCAGCCGGAGGTCTCGTCCTCTTTCTGGCCCGTTTCACCCTCTGAATGATCTTGTTGATGTTCGACTTGAGGCTGCCTGAGCGTCAGCTCCCCACGGGTGGACATGCTTCCCGCGTGGTCCCCAGAAGACACCGGGCACATAGTAGGTGCTCACTAAGCCCTGGCTGAAGGGCGCACACCATCCTGTGTTACCATGGTAACCAGAAGTGCATCCCAGCTCCTGTGCAGGCCCCTCCCTGACAGTCAGAGGGGGGCTCAGCCCCTCCGCCACGTGGGTGGTGCCCCTTCAGGCTGACCACGTGCCTCCCTGACCCCATCACCCCCAGGCCCCGCCCCTGGGCCAGCGAGGGGAGGACGTGCCTTCCCTGCAGCTCACGGGGGTCCTCCCTCCGTGTACCCCCCCCCTGCTGAACCCGCAGAGCCTTAGTCACAGCGGCCCGTCGGGTGGACACTGCACCCAGCCTGCTGCCCAGCTCATGAGCCCGCGTAGAGGCGAGTCCCCTGAGGCGCCCTTGACCTCCTGGTTTCCTTTCCTCTGTTTTTTTAAGCCTGGCTCATTCAAAAAAATCAGGATGGAAGATGTTAAAAACAGTCCCTCGGCTCAGGACACCCGTGCCCCGGTGTATGAGGTAAAAATGGGGTCGATTTGACTGTGAAAAAGCCAAAGTCTGACAGTGGCCTTGAGGGAGGCCGCACGCCCCAGTTTCCACCCGGTGTGACCCGTCGCGGCCGGGCATTAGTTTCTGAGTTCTATTTTCCCCACTTACTCTCAAAACTGTCCTGGTTTGGATGATAAATGACGCGGGCTGTCTGCCGAGGAAGCGTGTCCCTCCCTGGCCTCACCAGTGGCCACTCTTGTCCTCGTTAGCTCCCCTCTGGCCACGTGGGCAGCAGCACCGCTCCTCACAAATGCCAGGACACTCCTACCCCAGGGCCTTTGCACTGGTGGTTCTGACCCCCGGCTGCCCTTCCCTGAGATACCCACAGGCTCCCCGTTGAGGTCTTCTCCAATGCTCTCACTGCCCTCTAACACCATCTCGGACGCAGAGGGTAACAGGGTCCAGTCCCCGGATCCCCACTGGCACGCAGCCGACGGCTCTGGGGTTTGTCTGTGGACCAATCCCTGCCGTGGAGACCGCCGGACCCTCACAGCCCCCCATGATTCACATTCACCATCTGCCCTTATCTCACGGATCACCCGCTTCCCCCACTAACACGCCAGCACCTCAGTGCCTGCACATAGTAGGTACTGACAGTGTACCTGCATACGGGACTCGTTTGATAAATGTCTTGGATAAACGGGGACCGACTGTCCCCAAAGTCAACTACTTTGATATTGGACAAGACAAATATCAGTGAATAAGACCAGGCTTATGTGAAAGATCAGAGCCGGCGGTCAGTGACTACGCATCAAGGGACACGCATTTATGAGCACCAGCTGAATACGTTTCTGTTGTTCCTTTCATTAGCATTATCTAAGGGAAAGAAATAGAGAAAAAGGGACAGAAAGAGCACAGAGAGGGGAGGAAGGGGAGGAGGAGGGGGAGGAGGAGGGGAGAAGGGGGAGGAGGGGAGGAGGAGGGAGGAGGAAGAGGAGGGGGAAGAGGGAGGAGGAGGGGAGGAGGGGGAGGAGGGGGAGGAGGGGGAGGAGGGGGAAGGGGGAGGAGGAGGGGAGGAGGGGGAGGAGGGAGGAGTGGGAGGAGGGAGGAGGGGGAGGAGGAGGGGAGAAGGGGGAGGAGGGGGAGGAGGAGGGGGAGGAGGGAGGAGGGGAGGGGGAGAGGAGGAGGAGGAGGGAGGAGGGGGAGGAGGGAGGAGGGGAGGGGGAGAGGAGGAGGAGGGGGAGGAGGGGGAGGGGGAGGAGAGAGGAGGGGGAGGAGAGAGGAGGGGGAGGAGGAGGGGGAGGGGGATGAGGAGGGGGAGGAGGGGAGAAGGGGGAGGAGACAGGAGGGGGAGGAGGAGGGGGAGGGGGATGAGGAGGGGGAGGAGGGGAGAAGGGGGAGAAGGTGGAGGAGAAGGGAGAGGGGGGAGGAGGGGGTGGAGGAGGAAGAGCAAGGAGAGGAGGAGGTGGGAGAGGAGGAAAATGTACGAGGAAGAGAGGACGAGGAAGAGTGCGGGAGGAGTAAGGACAGAGCCCAAGGCTGCGTTGGACATGACTCTTCTGCTCTCTAGGGGACCTCTGTGAGCCTCAGTTTCTTCATCTGGAAGACAGGGCTGAAAACATCTCCCTTTAAGAGGTCGTCTAGGTCACTGTTGGCGTCTGCAGTGGGAACGGAGATGGTCACCGGCTGAACTACCCGCTCCCTGGGTCCTTCCACAGCTGGGGATGGAGCCCAAGGTCCCGCATGTGCTGGGCAAGGGCTCTGCCCCTGAGCTCCGGCTCCAGCCCGCCCTCCCCGGGACCGACAGGAGCCACCTGTGAGAGCCCTTCCTGTCAGACGGAGATTCTCTGGGGCCAGGGACAGCGTCTAGCAGGGCCCACGAATTTGCACAGAAAATGGTGACCCCTTCTATTTCCTCACGTCCATGGGAAATGGGGCACTTGGTCATCATGAAGGGAAGCAGCAAATGGCGTTAATATGGGCAGAACCTCCCGCCACCAGGGGACGTCCCATCAGGTGACAGCACGATGGCTTTTTTTGGGGGGGACACCAGGGATAGAACTCGGGGCGCCGACCACCGAGCCCCACCCCAGCCCTGTTTTGCATTTTATTTAGAGACAGGGCCTCACTGAGTTGCTTAGGGCCTCGCTGTTGCTGGGGCTGGCCTTGAACTCGCGATCCTCCTGCCTCAGCCTCCCAGGTCGCTGGGAGTGCAGGTGCGGGCCCCTGTGCCCAGTGGGTGATGTTAATCTGGGAAGAGCCCAGCAGAGGCTCAGGGGCACCTCGTGTATTTGGGGGGCTGTGAATGGGACTGTGCCCCGGGAGCTGAGATCCCGACTCCAGGACCCCAGGAGGCCGCCTGATCTGGACAAGGGGTCGTGCCGAGGTCATTGGTTGAGCTGAGGTCAAGATGGAATGGGGCAGGTCGAATCTCCTAGGAGGAGGAGGGACAGGCCACTGTGGATCTGCTAGCCAGGGCCACCAGGATTGTCTGCCACCAGGAGCTGGGGGAGGCCAGGGAGGGTCCTCCCCAGGCTGCGGGGGGGGTGGCTGTGAGGACCCTCTGCACCGCAGCTCCTGGCCCCCAGCAGCAGGGGAAGTTGTTTCTATGTCTGAGTCATTCAGTTCACGGCCCCAGGGTGACACGGGAGGTGACGTTGGGAGGCTCCACCCAGGGAGGGAAGGGCAGGAAGGACCGGCTGGCCGGGAGGTTCCCAGGGCCACTGACCGGGGCACCTGGGCGACAGGAGCAGCCGCGGGGCGTGGGGCATTCACCCACCCGTCCCCCGGGCACCTGGTGGAGGCTGCTCCGGGGATGTCCCCGGGAGGCCTGGTGGCCGCGGCAGTCCCAGGAAGGGACAGAGTGATGGGTGACCCCAGGGAGGGCTTCACAGTGGAAACCTTATGGACGGCTGGGGTGGGGACACTCGGGGGGAGGCCCTGTGCCTGCAGGATGACGAGGTGACACGCAGCCCAAGGCCAGCAGCACCCACCTCCTCGCCCCTGTGACAACACCACATCACAGACACCACCAGTGTCCCTCATGGGACAGAGACCCCTGGGCGAGAAGCTCTGCCTCAGAGTCTCAAGAGCCTGGAGGACGACGGTGGGCACAAATGGTGGAAAGTTCTAGAAGTCGGTTCTGAGTCAGGCTGCAACCAGTCGGTCGGGGTGGGTGGGACATTATGATAAAAATGTCAGTCGTGTTTCTAAAAGAAATACTAAGGTGGGGTCTGGCTCCTCCTGAGCTCGGCCAGGGCCACCCTCGCTCCTAGGCGAGGTCTGATTACGTGTGACCAGTCCCTGTGTCCCGGGGCAGTGGGCGACAGGCACAACCATCTGGGGCCCCCCTTTCCGCCCACTCTCAGGCTGCACCCTAAATGGGCGACTGAGTCGAAGGTCAATTCCCATGAATCTCCCTCCAACCTCTGGGGGGACATTCCACAGAAGCAGGCCCCAGCCCAGAGGGGTGGCCCAGCCCCGCGCAGGAGGAAGCCAGGCCTCGCTCCCCAGTGGCCAAGCCCCACACGGGCCACACCTCCATCTGCAACCGTGGCGTCAGGGCAGGGCCCGGGGACCATGGAGGGTCCACAGAGGCGCACGTGCCAAGTGGCCTCAGGACGCTCCACGGAGAACCACGCTGTGGCCGCCTTGTTCCTAACCCTAAGTCTTTGGCTCCGGCCTTCTTCAGCAGGGGACAGAGGACTGATCTGGGGACCTCTCTCTCACACAGATGGACGAGAGGAGGGTTAGTGTGTTGGGGACGAGGGGACATCTCAACAGGTGTCAGAATTATAAATGACTTTAACCTTTGACCCCCAGCTACGTAGACGCAAAAGCACGGAAAGCACACAGGGTAGCTCATGGCAGCTCGTCCGCACACGGAGGTCGGCCCGATGTTTCCCTCCAGGGTACCCACAAGATGGAGTACTATGCTGCTGTCTAAAAGAATGAAGAGGGGCTGAGGTTGTGGCTCAGTGGCAGAGCACTTGCCTAGTGTGTGTGAGGCACTGGGTTCGATTCTCAGCACCACATATAAATAAATGAATAAAACAAAGGTTCATCAACATCTAAAAAAATTAAAAAAAAAAAAAAGAATGAAGGGGCCATCGGTGCCCTGCAGTGGGGAAGGCTCTGGAATATTCTGCTACGGGAGCGGGGAGAATGACGGACCAGAACAGCAGGCGCAGGAGCCACCCTCTGGTGTGAGGAGGGGAGGGGGCTCAGAGCTGACGGAGCCATGCCACTGTCCTCTGAGTCCGCCTTTGCCTATTCAGCCAAGTGCACATCAAGACCAAGTGGCAGAGCTGAGGCTTCTTCTGTCATTATGCCCTAAACGGCAGAGACGACCCTGCACAGCGTTTGCCTGGCTCCAGGGACTGGGAGCCGTCAGACACGACTGGACGCACTCGAGGTCCTGGCAGGTTCCGGGCCACTTCACATGGGGCACGAGAGCCCGGGGTCCCGGGCCAAGCCTCTGTGGATGGTGAGTGACAGCCGCATTGGCATAAATAAAAAAGAGTGGCAGAGGGAGGGGGCTGCGTGGGGGCAGCAGGGGACAGGGGCCGGCGGGGCCGGGCCCGGGAGGACGTCTCTCATCCGCAGCATTTTAAGGGCTGGGGAGAGGCACAGAGGCCGCATGCTAGGCATGAATATTTAAAAGCTGCTCAATAAAACATGCCTCGCGCTCTGCTTTCCAAACCTACCTCCCCAATGCCTGAAGGTCAGGGTGGGGCTGGGATCTGCTGTCCGCGTTGGACTGCAGCCTGGGGACCACCCTGGCCCTGACCGTGGCCGGGGAAGCCTCCTGCGTCTCCCCCTGGCCAGCCATGTGCGCACGTCCAGGTCTGCACGTCCAGGCTCGAGTCACGCTTGCCCCAGGAGTGGCCTCTCAGCTGCCCTTGGCCCTCGGGGGAGGGGTGTGAACAGCCCATGGAGGGTCCACGGACGCCCATGGAGTGGGGGCCTAGGCAGGAGGTCCCAGGACCCCAGACAACCCACAGCGTGGGCTACACTGTGTGCGCAGGGCCCTGGTAGATGTGTGCCCTGGGCCGTGACCTCCACCTCTGGGGGAGGGCTGGGTGACCTCCAGGGTAGAGCCACCTTGCCTGGGTTCAAAGATACTACTCTGTCTTTCATCCATGTTAGGTTTGGGATTGCACGACTTTGACAGATTTTAAAATCCAAAACGACATCTAAACACTTGCATGCTGCAAAATGAGGTCACATTTGTGTCCCCTCCAGACCTCCCTGGCCACAGGGACCTAGTGGTTAGAGGTCTGCGGTGAGCCTGCACCCTGGACTCCGCAGAGGCTGGTCCTCAGGCTGCCTCCCCTTGCTCCCGTTTCCCCATCACAGCCCCAGGAGCTGCCCTGCTCCCAGAGGGCCACCTCCCTGTGACCCTGGTGGTCCACATCCACTGTCCCAGTGTCACTTACATTG
>NW_027672773.1:0-66657 GCF_964194105.1 Spermophilus citellus | reverse complement strand
TCTAAATCCAACACGGTTTGTGCTAGCTTCTTGAAACTTGACACAACAAAGTAGTTTCACGTTCTATCTCTACGTTTTGTTTCCTCTTGATGTAGCCCTAAGCAGTGACTGGTGAGAAACACTTTCATCGGAAGGGGTTGCCAAGCTTCCAAAAATTACGAATCTCCAGAAATCTCAGCAAATATTTTTTCACCCAAACTGGATGATACTTTCAGGTAATGATCAGTACACTAAGGCGACTTGGTTCCCCAAATTTCGTTCTTCTATGTTGAAGCGTTCATTTCCAGTAACAGTTTGAATTTTTAGGTTTCACTCTGTTTTCTCCTATATTGATAGATGTATTTGGAACTCTAAATCCAACACGGTTTGTGCTAGCTTCTTGAAACTTGACACAACAAAGTAGTTTCACGTTCTATCTCTACGTTTTGTTTCCTCTTGATGTAGCCCTAAGCAGTGACTGGCGAGAAACACTTTCATGGGAAGGGGTTGCCAAGCTTCCCAAAATTACGAATCTCCAGAAATCTCAGCAAATATTTTTTCACCCAAACTGGATGATACTTTCAGGTAATGATCAGTACACTAAGGCGACTTGGTTCCCCAAATTTCGTTCTTCTATGTTGAAGCGTTCATTTCCAGTAACAGTTTGAATTTTTAGGTTTCACTCTGTTTTCTCCTATATTGATAGATGTATTTGGAACTCTAAATCCAACACGGTTTGTGCTAGCTTCTTGAAACTTGACACAACAAAGTAGTTTCACGTTCTATCTCTAAGTTTTGTTTCCTCTTGATGTAGCCCTAAGCAGTGACTGGCGAGAAACACTTTCATGGGAAGGGGATGCCAAGCTTCCCAAAATTACGAATCTCCAGAAATCTCAGCAAACATTTTTTCACCCAAACTGGATGATACTTTCAGGTAATGATCAGTACACTAAGGCGACTTGGTTCCCCAAATTTCGTTCTTCTATGTTGAAGCGTTCATTTCCAGTAACAGTTTGAATTTTTAGGTTTCACTCTGTTTTCTCCTATATTGATAGATGTATTTGGAACTCTAAATCCAACACGGTTTGTGCTAGCTTCTTGAAACTTGACACAACAAAGTAGTTTCACGTTCTATCTCTACGTTTTGTTTCCTCTTGATGTAGCCCTAAGCAGTGACTGGTGAGAAACACTTTCATCGGAAGGGGTTGCCAAGCTTCCAAAAATTACGAATCTCCAGAAATCTCAGCAAATATTTTTTCACCCAAACTGGATGATACTTTCAGGTAATGATCAGTACACTAAGGCGACTTGGTTCCCCAAATTTCGTTCTTCTATGTTGAAGCGTTCATTTCCAGTAACAGTTTGAATTTTTAGGTTTCACTCTGTTTTCTCCTATATTGATAGATGTATTTGGAACTCTAAATCCAACACGGTTTTTGCTAGCTTCTTGAAACTTCACACAACAAAGTAGTTTCACGTTCTATCTCTATGTTTTGTTTCCTCTTGATGTAGCCCTAAGCAGTGACTGGCGAGAAACACTTTCATGGGAAGGGGATGCCAAGTTTCCCAAAATTACGAATCTCCAGAAATCTCAGCAAATATTTTTTCACCCAAACTGGATGATACTTTCAGGTAATGATCAGTACACTAAGGCGACTTGGTTCCCCAAATTTCGTTCTTCTATGTTGAAGCGTTCATTTCCAGTAACAGTTTGAATTTTTAGGTTTCACTCTGTTTTCTCCTATATTGATAGATGTATTTGGAACTCTAAATCCAACACGGTTTGTGCTAGCTTCTTGAAACTTGACACAACAAAGTAGTTTCACGTTCTATCTCTACGTTTTGTTTCCTCTTGATGTAGCCCTAAGCAGTGACTGGCGAGAAACACTTTCATGGGAAGGGGTTGCCAAGCTTCCCAAAATTACGAATCTCCAGAAATCTCAGCAAATATTTTTTCACCCAAACTGGATGATACTTTCAGGTAATGATCAGTACACTAAGGCGACTTGGTTCCCCAAATTTCGTTCTTCTATGTTGAAGCGTTCATTTCCAGTAACAGTTTGAATTTTTAGGTTTCACTCTGTTTTCTCCTATATTGATAGATGTATTTGGAACTCTAAATCCAACACGGTTTGTGCTAGCTTCTTGAAACTTGACACAACAAAGTAGTTTCAGGTTCTATCTCTACGTTTTGTTTCCTCTTGATGTAGCCCTAAGCAGTGACTGGTGAGAAACACTTTCATCGGAAGGGGTTGCCAAGCTTCCCAAAATTACGAATCTCCAGAAATCTCAGCAAACATTTTTTCACCCAAACTGGATGATACTTTCAGGTAATGATCAGTACACTAAGGCGACTTGGTTCCCCAAATTTCGTTCTTCTATGTTGAAGCGTTCATTTCCAGTAACAGTTTGAATTTTTAGGTTTCACTCTGTTTTCTCCTATATTGATAGATGTATTTGGAACTCTAAATCCAACACGGTTTTTGCTAGCTTCTTGAAACTTCACACAACAAAGTAGTTTCACGTTCTATCTCTATGTTTTGTTTCCTCTTGATGTAGCCCTAAGCAGTGACTGGCGAGAAACACTTTCATGGGAAGGGGATGCCAAGTTTCCCAAAATTACGAATCTCCAGAAATCTCAGCAAATATTTTTTCACCCAAACTGGATGATACTTTCAGGTAATGATCAGTACACTAAGGCGACTTGGTTCCCCAAATTTCGTTCTTCTATGTTGAAGCGTTCATTTCCAGTAACAGTTTGAATTTTTAGGTTTCACTCTGTTTTCTCCTATATTGATAGATGTATTTGGAACTCTAAATCCAACACGGTTTGTGCTAGCTTCTTGAAACTTGACACAACAAAGTAGTTTCACGTTCTATCTCTACGTTTTGTTTCCTCTTGATGTAGCCCTAAGCAGTGACTGGCGAGAAACACTTTCATGGGAAGGGGTTGCCAAGCTTCCCAAAATTACGAATCTCCAGAAATCTCAGCAAATATTTTTTCACCCAAACTGGATGATACTTTCAGGTAATGATCAGTACACTAAGGCGACTTGGATCCCCAAATTTCGTTCTTCTATGTTGAAGCGTTCATTTCCAGTAACAGTTTGAATTTTTAGGTTTCACTCTGTTTTCTCCTATATTGATAGATGTATTTGGAACTCTAAATCCAACACGGTTTGTGCTAGCTTCTTGAAACTTGACACAACAAAGTAGTTTCACGTTCTATCTCTCCGTTTTGTTTCCTCTTGATGTAGCCCTAAGCAGTGACTGGCGAGAAACACTTTCATGGGAAGGGGTTGCCAAGCTTCCCAAAATTACGAATCTCCAGAAATCTCAGCAAACATTTTTTCACCCAAACTGGATGATACTTTCAGGTAATGATCAGTACACTAAGGCGACTTGGTTCCCCAAATTTCGTTCTTCTATGTTGAAGCGTTCATTTCCAGTAACAGTTTGAATTTTTAGGTTTCACTCTGTTTTCTCCTATATTGATAGATGTATTTGGAACTCTAAATCCAACACGGTTTGTGCTAGCTTCTTGAAACTTGACACAACAAAGTAGTTTCACGTTCTATCTCTACGTTTTCTTTCCTCTTGATGTAGCCCTAAGCAGTGACTGGCGAGAAACACTTTCATCGGAAGGGGTTGCCAAGCTTCCCAAAATTACGAATCTCCAGAAATCTCAGCAAATATTTTTTCACCCAAACTGGATGATACTTTCAGGTAATGATCAGTACACTAAGGCGACTTGGTTCCCCAAATTTCGTTCTTCTATGTTGAAGCGTTCATTTCCAGTAACAGTTTGAATTTTTAGGTTTCACTCTGTTTTCTCCTATATTGATAGATGTATTTGGAACTCTAAATCCAACACGGTTTGTGCTAGCTTCTTGAAACTTGACACAACAAAGTAGTTTCACGTTCTATCTCTAAGTTTTGTTTCCTCTTGATGTAGCCCTAAGCAGTGACTGGCGAGAAACACTTTCATGGGAAGGGGATGCCAAGCTTCCCAAAATTACGAATCTACAGAAATCTCAGCAAACATTTTTTCACCCAAACTGGATGATACTTTCAGGTAATGATCAGTACACTAAGGAGACTTGGTTCCCCAAATTTCGTTCTTCTATATTGAAGCGTTCATTTCCAGTAACAGTTTGAATTTTTAGGTTTCACTCTGTTTTCTCCTATATTGATAGATGTATTTGGAACTCTAAATCCAACACGGTTTGTGCTAGCTTCTTGAAACTTGACACAACAAAGTAGTTTCACGTTCTATCTCTACGTTTTGTTTCCCCTTGATGTAGCCCTAAGCAGTGACTGGTGAGAAACACTTTCATCGGAAGGGGTTGCCAAGCTTCCAAAAATTACGAATCTCCAGAAATCTCAGCAAATATTTTTTCACCCAAACTGGATGATACTTTCAGGTAATGATCAGTACACTAAGGCGACTTGGTTCCCCAAATTTCGTTCTTCTATGTTGAAGCGTTCATTTCCAGTAACAGTTTGAATTTTTAGGTTTCACTCTGTTTTCTCCTATATTGATAGATGTATTTGGAACTCTAAATCCAACACGGTTTGTGCTAGCTTCTTGAAACTTGACACAACAAAGTAGTTTCACGTTCTATCTCTACGTTTTCTTTCCTCTTGATGTAGCCCTAAGCAGTGACTGGCGAGAAACACTTTCATCGGAAGGGGTTGCCAAGCTTCCCAAAATTACGAATCTCCAGAAATCTCAGCAAATATTTTTTCACCCAAACTGGATGATACTTTCAGGTAATGATCAGTACACTAAGGCGACTTGGTTCCCCAAATTTCGTTCTTCTATGTTGAAGCGTTCATTTCCAGTAACAGTTTGAATTTTTAGGTTTCACTCTGTTTTCTCCTATATTGATAGATGTATTTGGAACTCTAAATCCAACACGGTTTGTGCTAGCTTCTTGAAACTTGACACAACAAAGTAGTTTCACGTTCTATCTCTAAGTTTTGTTTCCTCTTGATGTAGCCCTAAGCAGTGACTGGCGAGAAACACTTTCATGGGAAGGGGATGCCAAGCTTCCCAAAATTACGAATCTACAGAAATCTCAGCAAACATTTTTTCACCCAAACTGGATGATACTTTCAGGTAATGATCAGTACACTAAGGAGACTTGGTTCCCCAAATTTCGTTCTTCTATATTGAAGCGTTCATTTCCAGTAACAGTTTGAATTTTTAGGTTTCACTCTGTTTTCTCCTATATTGATAGATGTATTTGGAACTCTAAATCCAACACGGTTTGTGCTAGCTTCTTGAAACTTGACACAACAAAGTAGTTTCACGTTCTATCTCTACGTTTTGTTTCCCCTTGATGTAGCCCTAAGCAGTGACTGGTGAGAAACACTTTCATCGGAAGGGGTTGCCAAGCTTCCAAAAATTACGAATCTCCAGAAATCTCAGCAAATATTTTTTCACCCAAACTGGATGATACTTTCAGGTAATGATCAGTACACTAAGGCGACTTGGTTCCCCAAATTTCGTTCTTCTATGTTGAAGCGTTCATTTCCAGTAACAGTTTGAATTTTTAGGTTTCACTCTGTTTTCTCCTATATTGATAGATGTATTTGGAACTCTAAATCCAACACGGTTTGTGCTAGCTTCTTGATACTTGACACAACAAAGTAGTTTCACGTTCTATCTCTATGTTTTGTTTCCTCTTGATGTAGCCCTAAGCAGTGACTGGCGAGAAACACTTTCATGGGAAGGGGTTGCCAAGCTTCCCAAAATTACGAATCTCCAGAAATCTCAGCAAATATTTTTTCACCCAAACTGGATGATACTTTCAGGTAATGATCAGTACACTAAGGCGACTTGGTTCCCCAAATTTCGTTCTTCTATGTTGAAGCGTTCATTTCCAGTAACAGTTTGAATTTTTAGGTTTCACTCTGTTTTCTCCTATATTGATAGATGTATTTGGAACTCTAAATCCAACACGGTTTGTGCTAGCTTCTTGAAACTTGACACAACAAAGTAGTTTCACGTTCTATCTCTAAGTTTTGTTTCCTCTTGATGTAGCCCTAAGCAGTGACTGGCGAGAAACACTTTCATGGGAAGGGGATGCCAAGCTTCCCAAAATTACGAATCTACAGAAATCTCAGCAAACATTTTTTCACCCAAACTGGATGATACTTTCAGGTAATGATCAGTACACTAAGGCGACTTGGTTCCCCAAATTTCGTTCTTCTATGTTGAAGCGTTCATTTCCAGTAACAGTTTGAATTTTTAGGTTTCACTCTGTTTTCTCCTATATTGATAGATGTATTTGGAACTCTAAATCCAACACGGTTTGTGCTAGCTTCTTGAAACTTGACACAACAAAGTAGTTTCACGTTCTGTCTCTACGTTTTGTTTCCTCTTGATGTAGCCCTAAGCAGTGACTGGTGAGAAACACTTTCATCGGAAGGGGTTGCCAAGCTTCCAAAAATTACGAATCTCCAGAAATCTCAGCAAATATTTTTTCACCCAAACTGGATGATACTTTCAGGTAATGATCAGTACACTAAGGCGACTTGGTTCCCCAAATTTCGTTCTTCTATGTTGAAGCGTTCATTTCCAGTAACAGTTTGAATTTTTAGGTTTCACTCTGTTTTCTCCTATATTGATAGATGTATTTGGAACTCTAAATCCAACACGGTTTTTGCTAGCTTCTTGAAACTTCACACAACAAAGTAGTTTCACGTTCTATCTCTATGTTTTGTTTCCTCTTGATGTAGCCCTAAGCAGTGACTGGCGAGAAACACTTTCATGGGAAGGGGATGCCAAGTTTCCCAAAATTACGAATCTCCAGAAATCTCAGCAAATATTTTTTCACCCAAACTGGATGATACTTTCAGGTAATGATCAGTACACTAAGGCGACTTGGTTCCCCAAATTTCGTTCTTCTATGTTGAAGCGTTCATTTCCAGTAACAGTTTGAATTTTTAGGTTTCACTCTGTTTTCTCCTATATTGATAGATGTATTTGGAACTCTAAATCCAACACGGTTTGTGCTAGCTTCTTGAAACTTGACACAACAAAGTAGTTTCACGTTCTATCTCTACGTTTTCTTTCCTCTTGATGTAGCCCTAAGCAGTGACTGGCGAGAAACACTTTCATCGGAAGGGGTTGCCAAGCTTCCCAAAATTACGAATCTCCAGAAATCTCAGCAAATATTTTTTCACCCAAACTGGATGATACTTTCAGGTAATGATCAGTACACTAAGGCGACTTGGTTCCCCAAATTTCGTTCTTCTATGTTGAAGCGTTCATTTCCAGTAACAGTTTGAATTTTTAGGTTTCACTCTGTTTTCTCCTATATTGATAGATGTATTTGGAACTCTAAATCCAACACGGTTTGTGCTAGCTTCTTGAAACTTGACACAACAAAGTAGTTTCACGTTCTATCTCTACGTTTTGTTTCCTCTTGATGTAGCCCTAAGCAGTGACTGGTGAGAAACACTTTCATCGGAAGGGGTTGCCAAGCTTCCAAAAATTACGAATCTCCAGAAATCTCAGCAAATATTTTTTCACCCAAACTGGATGATACTTTCAGGTAATGATCAGTACACTAAGGCGACTTGGTTCCCCAAATTTCGTTCTTCTATGTTGAAGCGTTCATTTCCAGTAACAGTTTGAATTTTTAGGTTTCACTCTGTTTTCTCCTATATTGATAGATGTATTTGGAACTCTAAATCCAACACGGTTTGTGCTAGCTTCTTGAAACTTGACACAACAAAGTAGTTTCACGTTCTATCTCTACGTTTTGTTTCCTCTTGATGTAGCCCTAAGCAGTGACTGGCGAGAAACACTTTCATGGGAAGGGGTTGCCAAGCTTCCCAAAATTACGAATCTCCAGAAATCTCAGCAAACATTTTTTCACCCAAACTGGATGATACTTTCAGGTAATGATCAGTACACTAAGGCGACTTGGTTCCCCAAATTTCGTTCTTCTATGTTGAAGCGTTCATTTCCAGTAACAGTTTGAATTTTTAGGTTTCACTCTGTTTTCTCCTATATTGATAGATGTATTTGGAACTCTAAATCCAACACGGTTTGTGCTAGCTTCTTGAAACTTGACACAACAAAGTAGTTTCACGTTCTATCTCTACGTTTTGTTTCCTCTTGATGTAGCCCTAAGCAGTGACTGGCGAGAAACACTTTCATGGGAAGGGGTTGCCAAGCTTCCCAAAATTACGAATCTCCAGAAATCTCAGCAAATATTTTTTCACCCAAACTGGATGATACTTTCATGTAATGATCAGTACACTAAGGCGACTTGGTTCCCCAAATTTCGTTCTTCTATGTTGAAGCGTTCATTTCCAGTAACAGTTTGAATTTTTAGGTTTCACTCTGTTTTCTCCTATATTGATAGATGTATTTGGAACTCTAAATCCAACACGGTTTTTGCTAGCTTCTTGAAACTTCACACAACAAAGTAGTTTCACGTTCTATCTCTATGTTTTGTTTCCTCTTGATGTAGCCCTAAGCAGTGACTGGCGAGAAACACTTTCATGGGAAGGGGATGCCAAGTTTCCCAAAATTACGAATCTCCAGAAATCTCAGCAAATATTTTTTCACCCAAACTGGATGATACTTTCAGGTAATGATCAGTACACTAAGGCGACTTGGTTCCCCAAATTTCGTTCTTCTATGTTGAAGCGTTCATTTCCAGTAACAGTTTGAATTTTTAGGTTTCACTCTGTTTTCTCCTATATTGATAGATGTAATTGGAACTCTAAATCCAACACGGTTTGTGCTAGCTTCTTGAAACTTGACACAACAAAGTAGTTTCACGTTCTGTCTCTACGTTTTGTTTCCTCTTGATGTAGCCCTAAGCAGTGAGTGGTGAGAAACACTTTCATCGGAAGGGGTTGCCAAGCTTCCAAAAATTACGAATCTCCAGAAATCTCAGCAAATATTTTTTCACCCAAACTGGATGATACTTTCAGGTAATGATCAGTACACTAAGGCGACTTGGTTCCCCAAATTTCGTTCTTCTATGTTGAAGCGTTCATTTCCAGTAACAGTTTGAATTTTTAGGTTTCACTCTGTTTTCTCCTATATTGATAGATGTATTTGGAACTCTAAATCCAACACGGTTTTTGCTAGCTTCTTGAAACTTCACACAACAAAGTAGTTTCACGTTCTATCTCTATGTTTTGTTTCCTCTTGATGTAGCCCTAAGCAGTGACTGGCGAGAAACACTTTCATGGGAAGGGGATGCCAAGTTTCCCAAAATTACGAATCTCCAGAAATCTCAGCAAATATTTTTTCACCCAAACTGGATGATACTTTCAGGTAATGATCAGTACACTAAGGCGACTTGGTTCCCCAAATTTCGTTCTTCTATGTTGAAGCGTTCATTTCCAGTAACAGTTTGAATTTTTAGGTTTCACTCTGTTTTCTCCTATATTGATAGATGTATTTGGAACTCTAAATCCAACACGGTTTGTGCTAGCTTCTTGAAACTTGACACAACAAAGTAGTTTCACGTTCTATCTCTACGTTTTCTTTCCTCTTGATGTAGCCCTAAGCAGTGACTGGTGAGAAACACTTTCATCGGAAGGGGTTGCCAAGCTTCCCAAAATTACGAATCTCCAGAAATCTCAGCAAATATTTTTTCACCCAAACTGGATGATACTTTCAGGTAATGATCAGTACACTAAGGCGACTTGGTTCCCCAAATTTCGTTCTTCTATGTTGAAGCGTTCATTTCCAGTAACAGTTTGAATTTTTAGGTTTCACTCTGTTTTCTCCTATATTGATAGATGTATTTGGAACTCTAAATCCAACACGGTTTGTGCTAGCTTCTTGAAACTTGACACAACAAAGTAGTTTCACGTTCTATCTCTACGTTTTGTTTCCTCTTGATGTAGCCCTAAGCAGTGACTGGTGAGAAACACTTTCATCGGAAGGGGTTGCCAAGCTTCCAAAAATTACGAATCTCCAGAAATCTCAGCAAATATTTTTTCACCCAAACTGGATGATACTTTCAGGTAATGATCAGTACACTAAGGCGACTTGGTTCCCCAAATTTCGTTCTTCTATGTTGAAGCGTTCATTTCCAGTAACAGTTTGAATTTTTAGGTTTCACTCTGTTTTCTCCTATATTGATAGATGTATTTGGAACTCTAAATCCAACACGGTTTGTGCTAGCTTCTTGAAACTTGACACAACAAAGTAGTTTCACGTTCTATC
Source organism: Spermophilus citellus (assembly GCF_964194105.1). Classification (NCBI taxonomy): domain Eukaryota; kingdom Metazoa; phylum Chordata; class Mammalia; order Rodentia; family Sciuridae; genus Spermophilus; species Spermophilus citellus. The sequence goes on along the minus strand of NW_027672773.1, from coordinate 56,468 downwards.
TCTACGTTTTGTTTCCTCTTGATGTAGCCCTAAGCAGTGACTGGCGAGAAACACTTTCATGGGAAGGGGTTGCCAAGCTTCCCAAAATTACGAATCTCCAGAAATCTCAGCAAACATTTTTTCACCCAAACTGGATGATACTTTCAGGTAATGATCAGTACACTAAGGCGACTTGGTTCCCCAAATTTCGTTCTTCTATGTTGAAGCGTTCATTTCCAGTAACAGTTTGAATTTTTAGGTTTCACTCTGTTTTCTCCTATATTGATAGATGTATTTGGAACTCTAAATCCAACACGGTTTGTGCTAGCTTCTTGAAACTTGACACAACAAAGTAGTTTCACGTTCTATCTCTACGTTTTGTTTCCTCTTGATGTAGCCCTAAGCAGTGACTGGCGAGAAACACTTTCATGGGAAGGGGTTGCCAAGCTTCCCAAAATTACGAATCTCCAGAAATCTCAGCAAATATTTTTTCACCCAAACTGGATGATACTTTCAGGTAATGATCAGTACACTAAGGCGACTTGGTTCCCCAAATTTCGTTCTTCTATGTTGAAGCGTTCATTTCCAGTAACAGTTTGAATTTTTAGGTTTCACTCTGTTTTCTCCTATATTGATAGATGTATTTGGAACTCTAAATCCAACACGGTTTTTGCTAGCTTCTTGAAACTTCACACAACAAAGTAGTTTCACGTTCTATCTCTATGTTTTGTTTCCTCTTGATGTAGCCCTAAGCAGTGACTGGCGAGAAACACTTTCATGGGAAGGGGATGCCAAGTTTCCCAAAATTACGAATCTCCAGAAATCTCAGCAAATATTTTTTCACCCAAACTGGATGATACTTTCAGGTAATGATCAGTACACTAAGGCGACTTGGTTCCCCAAATTTCGTTCTTCTATGTTGAAGCGTTCATTTCCAGTAACAGTTTGAATTTTTAGGTTTCACTCTGTTTTCTCCTATATTGATAGATGTATTTGGAACTCTAAATCCAACACGGTTTGTGCTAGCTTCTTGAAACTTGACACAACAAAGTAGTTTCACGTTCTGTCTCTACGTTTTGTTTCCTCTTGATGTAGCCCTAAGCAGTGACTGGTGAGAAACACTTTCATCGGAAGGGGTTGCCAAGCTTCCAAAAATTACGAATCTCCAGAAATCTCAGCAAATATTTTTTCACCCAAACTGGATGATACTTTCAGGTAATGATCAGTACACTAAGGCGACTTGGTTCCCCAAATTTCGTTCTTCTATGTTGAAGCGTTCATTTCCAGTAACAGTTTGAATTTTTAGGTTTCACTCTGTTTTCTCCTATATTGATAGATGTATTTGGAACTCTAAATCCAACACGGTTTTTGCTAGCTTCTTGAAACTTCACACAACAAAATAGTTTCACGTTCTATCTCTATGTTTTGTTTCCTCTTGATGTAGCCCTAAGCAGTGACTGGCGAGAAACACTTTCATGGGAAGGGGATGCCAAGTTTCCCAAAATTACGAATCTCCAGAAATCTCAGCAAATATTTTTTCACCCAAACTGGATGATACTTTCAGGTAATGATCAGTACACTAAGGCGACTTGGTTCCCCAAATTTCGTTCTTCTATGTTGAAGCGTTCATTTCCAGTAACAGTTTGAATTTTTAGGTTTCACTCTGTTTTCTCCTATATTGATAGATGTATTTGGAACTCTAAATCCAACACGGTTTGTGCTAGCTTCTTGAAACTTGACACAACAAAGTAGTTTCACGTTCTATCTCTACGTTTTCTTTCCTCTTGATGTAGCCCTAAGCAGTGACTGGTGAGAAACACTTTCATCGGAAGGGGTTGCCAAGCTTCCCAAAATTACGAATCTCCAGAAATCTCAGCAAATATTTTTTCACCCAAACTGGATGATACTTTCAGGTAATGATCAGTACACTAAGGCGACTTGGTTCCCCAAATTTCGTTCTTCTATGTTGAAGCGTTCATTTCCAGTAACAGTTTGAATTTTTAGGTTTCACTCTGTTTTCTCCTATATTGATAGATGTATTTGGAACTCTAAATCCAACACGGTTTGTGCTAGCTTCTTGAAACTTGACACAACAAAGTAGTTTCACGTTCTATCTCTACGTTTTGTTTCCTCTTGATGTAGCCCTAAGCAGTGACTGGTGAGAAACACTTTCATCGGAAGGGGTTGCCAAGCTTCCAAAAATTACGAATCTCCAGAAATCTCAGCAAATATTTTTTCACCCAAACTGGATGATACTTTCAGGTAATGATCAGTACACTAAGGCGACTTGGTTCCCCAAATTTCGTTCTTCTATGTTGAAGCGTTCATTTCCAGTAACAGTTTGAATTTTTAGGTTTCACTCTGTTTTCTCCTATATTGATAGATGTATTTGGAACTCTAAATCCAACACGGTTTGTGCTAGCTTCTTGAAACTTGACACAACAAAGTAGTTTCAGGTTCTATCTCTACGTTTTGTTTCCTCTTGATGTAGCCCTAAGCAGTGACTGGCGAGAAACACTTTCATGGGAAGGGGTTGCCAAGCTTCCCAAAATTACGAATCTCCAGAAATCTCAGCAAATATTTTTTCACCCAAACTGGATGATACTTTCAGGTAATGATCAGTACACTAAGGCGACTTGGTTCCCCAAATTTCGTTCTTCTATGTTGAAGCGTTCATTTCCAGTAACAGTTTGAATTTTTAGGTTTCACTCTGTTTTCTCCTATATTGATAGATGTATTTGGAACTCTAAATCCAACACGGTTTTTGCTAGCTTCTTGAAACTTCACACAACAAAGTAGTTTCACGTTCTATCTCTATGTTTTGTTTCCTCTTGATGTAGCCCTAAGCAGTGACTGGCGAGAAACACTTTCATGGGAAGGGGATGCCAAGTTTCCCAAAATTACGAATCTCCAGAAATCTCAGCAAATATTTTTTCACCCAAACTGGATGATACTTTCAGGTAATGATCAGTACACTAAGGCGACTTGGTTCCCCAAATTTCGTTCTTCTATGTTGAAGCGTTCATTTCCAGTAACAGTTTGAATTTTTAGGTTTCACTCTGTTTTCTCCTATATTGATAGATGTATTTGGAACTCTAAATCCAACACGGTTTGTGCTAGCTTCTTGAAAGTTGACACAACAAAGTAGTTTCACGTTCTATCTCTACATTTTGTTTCCTCTTGATGTAGCCCTAAGCAGTGACTGGTGAGAAACACTTTCATCGGAAGGGGTTGCCAAGCTTCCAAAAATTACGAATCTCCAGAAATCTCAGCAAATATTTTTTCACCCAAACTGGATGATACTTTCAGGTAATGATCAGTACACTAAGGCGACTTGGTTCCCCAAATTTCGTTCTTCTATGTTGAAGCGTTCATTTCCAGTAACAGTTTGAATTTTTAGGTTTCACTCTGTTTTCTCCTATATTGATAGATGTATTTGGAACTCTAAATCCAACACGGTTTGTGCTAGCTTCTTGAAACTTGACACAACAAAGTAGTTTCACGTTCTATCTCTCTGTTTTGTTTCCTCTTGATGTAGCCCTAAGCAGTGACTGGCGAGAAACACTTTCATGGGAAGGGGTTGCCAAGCTTCCCAAAATTACGAATCTCCAGAAATCTCAGCAAACATTTTTTCACCCAAACTGGATGATACTTTCAGGTAATGATCAGTACACTAAGGCGACTTGGTTCCCCAAATTTCGTTCTTCTATGTTGAAGCGTTCATTTCCAGTAACAGTTTGAATTTTTAGGTTTCACTCTGTTTTCTCCTATATTGATAGATGTATTTGGAACTCTAAATCCAACACGGTTTGTGCTAGCTTCTTGAAAGTTGACACAACAAAGTAGTTTCACGTTCTATCTCTACATTTTGTTTCCTCTTGATGTAGCCCTAAGCAGTGACTGGTGAGAAACACTTTCATCGGAAGGGGTTGCCAAGCTTCCCAAAATTACGAATCTCCAGAAATCTCAGCAAATATTTTTTCACCCAAACTGGATGATACTTTCAGGTAATGATCAGTACACTAAGGCGACTTGGTTCCCCAAATTTCGTTCTTCTATGTTGAAGCGTTCATTTCCAGTAACAGTTTGAATTTTTAGGTTTCACTCTGTTTTCTCCTATATTGATAGATGTATTTGGAACTCTAAATCCAACACGGTTTGTGCTAGCTTCTTGAAACTTGACACAACAAAGTAGTTTCACGTTCTATCTCTCCGTTTTGTTTCCTCTTGATGTAGCCCTAAGCAGTGACTGGCGAGAAACACTTTCATGGGAAGGGGTTGCCAAGCTTCCCAAAATTACGAATCTCCAGAAATCTCAGCAAACATTTTTTCACCCAAACTGGATGATACTTTCAGGTAATGATCAGTACACTAAGGCGACTTGGTTCCCCAAATTTCGTTCTTCTATGTTGAAGCGTTCATTTCCAGTAACAGTTTGAATTTTTAGGTTTCACTCTGTTTTCTCCTATATTGATAGATGTATTTGGAACTCTAAATCCAACACGGTTTGTGCTAGCTTCTTGAAACTTGACACAACAAAGTAGTTTCACGTTCTATCTCTACGTTTTGTTTCCTCTTGATGTAGCCCTAAGCAGTGACTGGCGAGAAACACTTTCATGGGAAGGGGTTGCCAAGCTTCCCAAAATTACGAATCTCCAGAAATCTCAGCAAATATTTTTTCACCCAAACTGGATGATACTTTCAGGTAATGATCAGTACACTAAGGCGACTTGGTTCCCCAAATTTCGTTCTTCTATGTTGAAGCGTTCATTTCCAGTAACAGTTTGAATTTTTAGGTTTCACTCTGTTTTCTCCTATATTGATAGATGTATTTGGAACTCTAAATCCAACACGGTTTGTGCTAGCTTCTTGAAACTTGACACAACAAAGTAGTTTCACGTTCTATCTCTAAGTTTTGTTTCCTCTTGATGTAGCCCTAAGCAGTGACTGGCGAGAAACACTTTCATGGGAAGGGGATGCCAAGCTTCCCAAAATTACGAATCTACAGAAATCTCAGCAAACATTTTTTCACCCAAACTGGATGATACTTTCAGGTAATGATCAGTACACTAAGGAGACTTGGTTCCCCAAATTTCGTTCTTCTATGTTGAAGCGTTCATTTCCAGTAACAGTTTGAATTTTTAGGTTTCACTCTGTTTTCTCCTATATTGATAGATGTATTTGGAACTCTAAATCCAACACGGTTTGTGCTAGCTTCTTGAAACTTGACACAACAAAGTAGTTTCACGTTCTATCTCTACGTTTTGTTTCCCCTTGATGTAGCCCTAAGCAGTGACTGGTGAGAAACACTTTCATCGGAAGGGGTTGCCAAGCTTCCAAAAATTACGAATCTCCAGAAATCTCAGCAAATATTTTTTCACCCAAACTGGATGATACTTTCAGGTAATGATCAGTACACTAAGGCGACTTGGTTCCCCAAATTTCGTTCTTCTATGTTGAAGCGTTCATTTCCAGTAACAGTTTGAATTTTTAGGTTTCACTCTGTTTTCTCCTATATTGATAGATGTATTTGGAACTCTAAATCCAACACGGTTTGTGCTAGCTTCTTGAAACTTCACACAACAAAGTAGTTTCACGTTCTATCTCTAAGTTTTGTTTCCTCTTGATGTAGCCCTAAGCAGTGACTGGCGAGAAACACTTTCATGGGAAGGGGATGCCAAGCTTCCCAAAATTACGAATCTACAGAAATCTCAGCAAACATTTTTTCACCCAAACTGGATGATACTTTCAGGTAATGATCAGTACACTAAGGCGACTTGGTTCCCCAAATTTCGTTCTTCTATGTTGAAGCGTTCATTTCCAGTAACAGTTTGAATTTTTAGGTTTCACTCTGTTTTCTCCTATATTGATAGATGTATTTGGAACTCTAAATCCAACACGGTTTGTGCTAGCTTCTTGAAACTTGACACAACAAAGTAGTTTCACGTTCTGTCTCTACGTTTTGTTTCCTCTTGATGTAGCCCTAAGCAGTGACTGGTGAGAAACACTTTCATCGGAAGGGGTTGCCAAGCTTCCAAAAATTACGAATCTCCAGAAATCTCAGCAAATATTTTTTCACCCAAACTGGATGATACTTTCAGGTAATGATCAGTACACTAAGGCGACTTGGTTCCCCAAATTTCGTTCTTCTATGTTGAAGCGTTCATTTCCAGTAACAGTTTGAATTTTTAGGTTTCACTCTGTTTTCTCCTATATTGATAGATGTATTTGGAACTCTAAATCCAACACGGTTTTTGCTAGCTTCTTGAAACTTCACACAACAAAGTACTTTCACGTTCTATCTCTATGTTTTGTTTCCTCTTGATGTAGCCCTAAGCAGTGACTGGCGAGAAACACTTTCATGGGAAGGGGATGCCAAGTTTCCCAAAATTACGAATCTCCAGAAATCTCAGCAAATATTTTTTCACCCAAACTGGATGATACTTTCAGGTAATGATCAGTACACTAAGGCGACTTGGTTCCCCAAATTTCGTTCTTCTATGTTGAAGCGTTCATTTCCAGTAACAGTTTGAATTTTTAGGTTTCACTCTGTTTTCTCCTATATTGATAGATGTATTTGGAACTCTAAATCCAACACGGTTTGTGCTAGCTTCTTGAAACTTGACACAACAAAGTAGTTTCACGTTCTATCTCTACGTTTTGTTTCCTCTTGATGTAGCCCTAAGCAGTGACTGGTGAGAAACACTTTCATCGGAAGGGGTTGCCAAGCTTCCCAAAATTACGAATCTCCAGAAATCTCAGCAAATATTTTTTCACCCAAACTGGATGATACTTTCAGGTAATGATCAGTACACTAAGGCGACTTGGTTCCCCAAATTTCGTTCTTCTATGTTGAAGCGTTCATTTCCAGTAACAGTTTGAATTTTTAGGTTTCACTCTGTTTTCTCCTATATTGATAGATGTATTTGGAACTCTAAATCCAACACGGTTTGTGCTAGCTTCTTGAAACTTGACACAACAAAGTAGTTTCACGTTCTATCTCTACGTTTTGTTTCCTCTTGATGTAGCCCTAAGCAGTGACTGGTGAGAAACACTTTCATCGGAAGGGGTTGCCAAGCTTCCAAAAATTACGAATCTCCAGAAATCTCAGCAAATATTTTTTCACCCAAACTGGATGATACTTTCAGGTAATGATCAGTACACTAAGGCGACTTGGTTCCCCAAATTTCGTTCTTCTATGTTGAAGCGTTCATTTCCAGTAACAGTTTGAATTTTTAGGTTTCACTCTGTTTTCTCCTATATTGATAGATGTATTTGGAACTCTAAATCCAACACGGTTTGTGCTAGCTTCTTGAAACTTGACACAACAAAGTAGTTTCACGTTCTATCTCTACGTTTTGTTTCCTCTTGATGTAGCCCTAAGCAGTGACTGGCGAGAAACACTTTCATCGGAAGGGGTTGCCAAGCTTCCAAAAATTACGAATCTCCAGAAATCTCAGCAAATATTTTTCACCCAAACTGGATGATACTTTCAGGTAATGATCAGTACACTAAGGCGACTTGGTTCCCCAAATTTCGTTCTTCTATGTTGAAGCGTTCATTTCCAGTAACAGTTTGAATTTTTAGGTTTCACTCTGTTTTCTCCTATATTGATAGATGTATTTGGAACTCTAAATCCAACACGGTTTGTGCTAGCTTCTTGAAACTTGACACAACAAAGTAGTTTCACGTTCTATCTCTACGTTTTGTTTCCTCTTGATGTAGCCCTAAGCAGTGACTGGCGAGAAACACTTTCATGGGAAGGGGATGCCAAGTTTCCCAAAATTACGAATCTCCAGAAATCTCAGCAAATATTTTTTCACCCAAACTGGATGATACTTTCAGGTAATGATCAGTACACTAAGGCGACTTGGTTCCCCAAATTTCGTTCTTCTATGTTGAAGCGTTCATTTCCAGTAACAGTTTGAATTTTTAGGTTTCACTCTGTTTTCTCCTATATTGATAGATGTATTTGGAACTCTAAATCCAACACGGTTTGTGCTAGCTTCTTGAAAGTTGACACAACAAAGTAGTTTCACGTTCTATCTCTACATTTTGTTTCCTCTTGATGTAGCCCTAAGCAGTGACTGGTGAGAAACACTTTCATCGGAAGGGGTTGCCAAGCTTCCAAAAATTACGAATCTCCAGAAATCTCAGCAAATATTTTTTCACCCAAACTGGATGATACTTTCAGGTAATGATCAGTACACTAAGGCGACTTGGTTCCCCAAATTTCGTTCTTCTATGTTGAAGCGTTCATTTCCAGTAACAGTTTGAATTTTTAGGTTTCACTCTGTTTTCTCCTATATTGATAGATGTATTTGGAACTCTAAATCCAACACGGTTTGTGCTAGCTTCTTGAAACTTGACACAACAAAGTAGTTTCACGTTCTATCTCTAAGTTTTGTTTCCTCTTGATGTAGCCCTAAGCAGTGACTGGCGAGAAACACTTTCATGGGAAGGGGATGCCAAGTTTCCCAAAATTACGAATCTCCAGAAATCTCAGCAAATATTTTTTCACCCAAACTGGATGATACTTTCAGGTAATGATCAGTACACTAAGGCGACTTCGTTCCCCACATTTCGTTCTTCTATGTTGAAGCGTTCATTTCCGGTAACAGTTTGGATTTTTAGGTTTCACTCTGTTTTCTCCTATATTGATAGATGTATTTGGAACTCTAAATCCAACACGGTTTGTGCTAGCTTCTTGAAACTTGACACAACAAAGTAGTTTCACGTTCTATCTCTAAGTTTTGTTTCCTCTTGATGTAGCCCTAAGCAGTGACTGGCGAGAAACACTTTCATGGGAAGGGGATGCCAAGCTTCCCAAAATTACGAATCTACAGAAATCTCAGCAAACATTTTTTCACCCAAACTGGATGATACTTTCAGGTAATGATCAGTACACTAAGGAGACTTGGTTCCCCAAATTTCGTTCTTCTATGTTGAAGCGTTCATTTCCAGTAACAGTTTGAATTTTTAGGTTTCACTCTGTTTTCTCCTATATTGATAGATGTATTTGGAACTCTAAATCCAACACGGTTTGTGCTAGCTTCTTGAAACTTGACACAACAAAGTAGTTTCACGTTCTATCTCTCCGTTTTGTTTCCTCTTGATGTAGCCCTAAGCAGTGACTGGCGAGAAACACTTTCATGGGAAGGGGTTGCCAAGCTTCCCAAAATTACGAATCTCCAGAAATCTCAGCAAACATTTTTTCACCCAAACTGGATGATACTTTCAGGTAATGATCAGTACACTAAGGCGACTTGGTTCCCCAAATTTCGTTCTTCTATGTTGAAGCGTTCATTTCCAGTAACAGTTTGAATTTTTAGGTTTCACTCTGTTTTCTCCTATATTGATAGATGTATTTGGAACTCTAAATCCAACACGGTTTGTGCTAGCTTCTTGAAACTTGACACAACAAAGTAGTTTCACGTTCTATCTCTACGTTTTGTTTCCTCTTGATGTAGCCCTAAGCAGTGACTGGCGAGAAACACTTTCATGGGAAGGGGTTGCCAAGCTTCCCAAAATTACGAATCTCCAGAAATCTCAGCAAATATTTTTTCACCCAAACTGGATGATACTTTCAGGTAATGATCAGTACACTAAGGAGACTTGGTTCCCCAAATTTCGTTCTTCTATGTTGAAGCGTTCATTTCCAGTAACAGTTTGAATTTTTAGGTTTCACTCTGTTTTCTCCTATATTGATAGATGTATTTGGAACTCTAAATCCAACACGGTTTGTGCTAGCTTCTTGAAACTTGACACAACAAAGTAGTTTCACGTTCTATCTCTACGTTTTGTTTCCCCTTGATGTAGCCCTAAGCAGTGACTGGTGAGAAACACTTTCATCGGAAGGGGTTGCCAAGCTTCCAAAAATTACGAATCTCCAGAAATCTCAGCAAATATTTTTTCACCCAAACTGGATGATACTTTCAGGTAATGATCAGTACACTAAGGCGACTTGGTTCCCCAAATTTCGTTCTTCTATGTTGAAGCGTTCATTTCCAGTAACAGTTTGAATTTTTAGGTTTCACTCTGTTTTCTCCTATATTGATAGATGTATTTGGAACTCTAAATCCAACACGGTTTGTGCTAGCTTCTTGAAACTTGACACAACAAAGTAGTTTCACGTTCTATCTCTAAGTTTTGTTTCCTCTTGATGTAGCCCTAAGCAGTGACTGGCGAGAAACACTTTCATGGGAAGGGGATGCCAAGCTTCCCAAAATTACGAATCTACAGAAATCTCAGCAAACATTTTTTCACCCAAACTGGATGATACTTTCAGGTAATGATCAGTACACTAAGGCGACTTGGTTCCCCAAATTTCGTTCTTCTATGTTGAAGCGTTCATTTCCAGTAACAGTTTGAATTTTTAGGTTTCACTCTGTTTTCTCCTATATTGATAGATGTATTTGGAACTCTAAATCCAACACGGTTTGTGCTAGCTTCTTGAAACTTGACACAACAAAGTAGTTTCACGTTCTGTCTCTACGTTTTGTTTCCTCTTGATGTAGCCCTAAGCAGTGACTGGTGAGAAACACTTTCATCGGAAGGGGTTGCCAAGCTTCCAAAAATTACGAATCTCCAGAAATCTCAGCAAATATTTTTTCACCCAAACTGGATGATACTTTCAGGTAATGATCAGTACACTAAGGCGACTTGGTTCCCCAAATTTCGTTCTTCTATGTTGAAGCGTTCATTTCCAGTAACAGTTTGAATTTTTAGGTTTCACTCTGTTTTCTCCTATATTGATAGATGTATTTGGAACTCTAAATCCAACACGGTTTTTGCTAGCTTCTTGAAACTTCACACAACAAAGTACTTTCACGTTCTATCTCTATGTTTTGTTTCCTCTTGATGTAGCCCTAAGCAGTGACTGGCGAGAAACACTTTCATGGGAAGGGGATGCCAAGTTTCCCAAAATTACGAATCTCCAGAAATCTCAGCAAATATTTTTTCACCCAAACTGGATGATACTTTCAGGTAATGATCAGTACACTAAGGCGACTTGGTTCCCCAAATTTCGTTCTTCTATGTTGAAGCGTTCATTTCCAGTAACAGTTTGAATTTTTAGGTTTCACTCTGTTTTCTCCTATATTGATAGATGTATTTGGAACTCTAAATCCAACACGGTTTGTGCTAGCTTCTTGAAACTTGACACAACAAAGTAGTTTCACGTTCTATCTCTACGTTTTGTTTCCTCTTGATGTAGCCCTAAGCAGTGACTGGTGAGAAACACTTTCATCGGAAGGGGTTGCCAAGCTTCCCAAAATTACGAATCTCCAGAAATCTCAGCAAATATTTTTTCACCCAAACTGGATGATACTTTCAGGTAATGATCAGTACACTAAGGCGACTTGGTTCCCCAAATTTCGTTCTTCTATGTTGAAGCGTTCATTTCCAGTAACAGTTTGAATTTTTAGGTTTCACTCTGTTTTCTCCTATATTGATAGATGTATTTGGAACTCTAAATCCAACACGGTTTGTGCTAGCTTCTTGAAACTTGACACAACAAAGTAGTTTCACGTTCTATCTCTACGTTTTGTTTCCTCTTGATGTAGCCCTAAGCAGTGACTGGCGAGAAACACTTTCATGGGAAGGGGTTGCCAAGCTTCCCAAAATTACGAATCTCCAGAAATCTCAGCAAATATTTTTTCACCCAAACTGGATGATACTTTCAGGTAATGATCAGTACACTAAGGCGACTTGGTTCCCCAAATTTCGTTCTTCTATGTTGAAGCGTTCATTTCCAGTAACAGTTTGAATTTTTAGGTTTCACTCTGTTTTCTCCTATATTGATAGATGTATTTGGAACTCTAAATCCAACAGGGTTTGTGCTAGCTTCTTGAAACTTGACACAACAAAGTAGTTTCACGTTCTATCTCTAAGTTTTGTTTCCTCTTGATGTAGCCCTAAGCAGTGACTGGCGAGAAACACTTTCATGGGAAGGGGATGCCAAGCTTCCCAAAATTACGAATCTACAGAAATCTCAGCAAACATTTTTTCACCCAAACTGGATGATACTTTCAGGTAATGATCAGTACACTAAGGCGACTTGGTTCCCCAAATTTCGTTCTTCTATGTTGAAGCGTTCATTTCCAGTAACAGTTTGAATTTTTAGGTTTCACTCTGTTTTCTCCTATATTGATAGATGTATTTGGAACTCTAAATCCAACACGGTTTGTGCTAGCTTCTTGAAACTTGACACAACAAAGTAGTTTCACGTTCTGTCTCTACGTTTTGTTTCCTCTTGATGTAGCCCTAAGCAGTGACTGGTGAGAAACACTTTCATCGGAAGGGGTTGCCAAGCTTCCCAAAATTACGAATCTCCAGAAATCTCAGCAAATATTTTTTCACCCAAACTGGATGATACTTTCAGGTAATGATCAGTACACTAAGGCGACTTGGTTCCCCAAATTTCGTTCTTCTATGTTGAAGCGTTCATTTCCAGTAACAGTTTGAATTTTTAGGTTTCACTCTGTTTTCTCCTATATTGATAGATGTATTTGGAACTCTAAATCCAACACGGTTTTTGCTAGCTTCTTGAAACTTCACACAACAAAGTACTTTCACGTTCTATCTCTATGTTTTGTTTCCTCTTGATGTAGCCCTAAGCAGTGACTGGCGAGAAACACTTTCATGGGAAGGGGATGCCAAGTTTCCCAAAATTACGAATCTCCAGAAATCTCAGCAAATATTTTTTCACCCAAACTGGATGATACTTTCAGGTAATGATCAGTACACTAAGGCGACTTGGTTCCCCAAATTTCGTTCTTCTATGTTGAAGCGTTCATTTCCAGTAACAGTTTGAATTTTTAGGTTTCACTCTGTTTTCTCCTATATTGATAGATGTATTTGGAACTCTAAATCCAACACGGTTTGTGCTAGCTTCTTGAAACTTGACACAACAAAGTAGTTTCACGTTCTATCTCTACGTTTTGTTTCCTCTTGATGTAGACCTAAGCAGTGACTGGTGAGAAACACTTTCATCGGAAGGGGTTGCCAAGCTTCCCAAAATTACGAATCTCCAGAAATCTCAGCAAATATTTTTTCACCCAAACTGGATGATACTTTCAGGTAATGATCAGTACACTAAGGCGACTTGGTTCCCCAAATTTCGTTCTTCTATGTTGAAGCGTTCATTTCCAGTAACAGTTTGAATTTTTAGGTTTCACTCTGTTTTCTCCTATATTGATAGATGTATTTGGAACTCTAAATCCAACACGGTTTGTGCTAGCTTCTTGAAACTTGACACAACAAAGTAGTTTCACGTTCTATCTCTACGTTTTGTTTCCTCTTGATGTAGCCCTAAGCAGTGACTGGTGAGAAACACTTTCATCGGAAGGGGTTGCCAAGCTTCCAAAAATTACGAATCTCCAGAAATCTCAGCAAATATTTTTTCACCCAAACTGGATGATACTTTCAGGTAATGATCAGTACACTAAGGCGACTTGGTTCCCCAAATTTCGTTCTTCTATGTTGAAGCGTTCATTTCCAGTAACAGTTTGAATTTTTAGGTTTCACTCTGTTTTCTCCTATATTGATAGATGTATTTGGAACTCTAAATCCAACACGGTTTGTGCTAGCTTCTTGAAACTTGACACAACAAAGTAGTTTCACGTTCTATCTCTACGTTTTGTTTCCTCTTGATGTAGCCCTAAGCAGTGACTGGCGAGAAACACTTTCATCGGAAGGGGTTGCCAAGCTTCCAAAAATTACGAATCTCCAGAAATCTCAGCAAATATTTTTTCACCCAAACTGGATGATACTTTCAGGTAATGATCAGTACACTAAGGCGACTTGGTTCCCCAAATTTCGTTCTTCTATGTTGAAGCGTTCATTTCCAGTAACAGTTTGAATTTTTAGGTTTCACTCTGTTTTCTCCTATATTGATAGATGTATTTGGAACTCTAAATCCAACACGGTTTGTGCTAGCTTCTTGAAACTTGACACAACAAAGTAGTTTCACGTTCTATCTCTACGTTTTGTTTCCTCTTGATGTAGCCCTAAGCAGTGACTGGCGAGAAACACTTTCATGGGAAGGGGATGCCAAGTTTCCCAAAATTACGAATCTCCAGAAATCTCAGCAAATATTTTTTCACCCAAACTGGATGATACTTTCAGGTAATGATCAGTACACTAAGGCGACTTGGTTCCCCAAATTTCGTTCTTCTATGTTGAAGCGTTCATTTCCAGTAACAGTTTGAATTTTTAGGTTTCACTCTGTTTTCTCCTATATTGATAGATGTATTTGGAACTCTAAATCCAACACGGTTTGTGCTAGCTTCTTGAAAGTTGACACAACAAAGTAGTTTCACGTTCTATCTCTACATTTTGTTTCCTCTTGATGTAGCCCTAAGCAGTGACTGGTGAGAAACACTTTCATCGGAAGGGGTTGCCAAGCTTCCAAAAATTACGAATCTCCAGAAATCTCAGCAAATATTTTTTCACCCAAACTGGATGATACTTTCAGGTAATGATCAGTACACTAAGGCGACTTGGTTCCCCAAATTTCGTTCTTCTATGTTGAAGCGTTCATTTCCAGTAACAGTTTGAATTTTTAGGTTTCACTCTGTTTTCTCCTATATTGATAGATGTATTTGGAACTCTAAATCCAACACGGTTTGTGCTAGCTTCTTGAAACTTGACACAACAAAGTAGTTTCACGTTCTATCTCTAAGTTTTGTTTCCTCTTGATGTAGCCCTAAGCAGTGACTGGCGAGAAACACTTTCATGGGAAGGGGATGCCAAGTTTCCCAAAATTACGAATCTCCAGAAATCTCAGCAAATATTTTTTCACCCAAACTGGATGATACTTTCAGGTAATGATCAGTACACTAAGGCGACTTCGTTCCCCACATTTCGTTCTTCTATGTTGAAGCGTTCATTTCCAGTAACAGTTTGGATTTTTAGGTTTCACTCTGTTTTCTCCTATATTGATAGATGTATTTGGAACTCTAAATCCAACACGGTTTGTGCTAGCTTCTTGAAACTTGACACAACAAAGTAGTTTCACGTTCTATCTCTAAGTTTTGTTTCCTCTTGATGTAGCCCTAAGCAGTACTGGCGAGAAACACTTTCATGGGAAGGGGATGCCAAGCTTCCCAAAATTACGAATCTACAGAAATCTCAGCAAACATTTTTTCACCCAAACTGGATGATACTTTCAGGTAATGATCAGTACACTAAGGAGACTTGGTTCCCCAAATTTCGTTCTTCTATGTTGAAGCGTTCATTTCCAGTAACAGTTTGAATTTTTAGGTTTCACTCTGTTTTCTCCTATATTGATAGATGTATTTGGAACTCTAAATCCAACACGGTTTGTGCTAGCTTCTTGAAACTTGACACAACAAAGTAGTTTCACGTTCTATCTCTCCGTTTTGTTTCCTCTTGATGTAGCCCTAAGCAGTGACTGGCGAGAAACACTTTCATGGGAAGGGGTTGCCAAGCTTCCCAAAATTACGAATCTCCAGAAATCTCAGCAAACATTTTTTCACCCAAACTGGATGATACTTTCAGGTAATGATCAGTACACTAAGGCGACTTGGTTCCCCAAATTTCGTTCTTCTATGTTGAAGCGTTCATTTCCAGTAACAGTTTGAATTTTTAGGTTTCACTCTGTTTTCTCCTATATTGATAGATGTATTTGGAACTCTAAATCCAACACGGTTTGTGCTAGCTTCTTGAAACTTGACACAACAAAGTAGTTTCACGTTCTATCTCTACGTTTTGTTTCCTCTTGATGTAGCCCTAAGCAGTGACTGGCGAGAAACACTTTCATGGGAAGGGGTTGCCAAGCTTCCCAAAATTACGAATCTCCAGAAATCTCAGCAAATATTTTTTCACCCAAACTGGATGATACTTTCAGGTAATGATCAGTACACTAAGGAGACTTGGTTCCCCAAATTTCGTTCTTCTATGTTGAAGCGTTCATTTCCAGTAACAGTTTGAATTTTTAGGTTTCACTCTGTTTTCTCCTATATTGATAGATGTATTTGGAACTCTAAATCCAACACGGTTTGTGCTAGCTTCTTGAAACTTGACACAACAAAGTAGTTTCACGTTCTATCTCTACGTTTTGTTTCCCCTTGATGTAGCCCTAAGCAGTGACTGGTGAGAAACACTTTCATCGGAAGGTTTTGCCAAGCTTCCCAAAATTACGAATCTCCAGAAATCTCAGCAAATATTTTTTCACCCAAACTGGATGATACTTTCAGGTAATGATCAGTACACTAAGGCGACTTGGTTCCCCAAATTTCGTTCTTCTATGTTGAAGCGTTCATTTCCAGTAACAGTTTGAATTTTTAGGTTTCACTCTGTTTTCTCCTATATTGATAGATGTATTTGGAACTCTAAATCCAACACGGTTTGTGCTAGCTTCTTGAAACTTGACACAACAAAGTAGTTTCACGTTCTATCTCTAAGTTTTGTTTCCTCTTGATGTAGCCCTAAGCAGTGACTGGCGAGAAACACTTTCATGGGAAGGGGATGCCAAGCTTCCCAAAATTACGAATCTACAGAAATCTCAGCAAACATTTTTTCACCCAAACTGGATGATACTTTCAGGTAATGATCAGTACACTAAGGGGACTTGGTTCCCCAAATTTCGTTCTTCTATGTTGAAGCGTTCATTTCCAGTAACAGTTTGAATTTTTAGGTTTCACTCTGTTTTCTCCTATATTGATAGATGTATTTGGAACTCTAAATCCAACACGGTTTGTGCTAGCTTCTTGAAACTTGACACAACAAAGTAGTTTCACGTTCTGTCTCTACGTTTTGTTTCCTCTTGATGTAGCCCTAAGCAGTGACTGGTGAGAAACACTTTCATCGGAAGGGGTTGCCAAGCTTCCAAAAATTACGAATCTCCAGAAATCTCAGCAAATATTTTTTCACCCAAACTGGATGATACTTTCAGGTAATGATCAGTACACTAAGGCGACTTGGTTCCCCAAATTTCGTTCTTCTATGTTGAAGCGTTCATTTCCAGTAACAGTTTGAATTTTTAGGTTTCACTCTGTTTTCTCCTATATTGATAGATGTATTTGGAACTCTAAATCCAACACGGTTTGTGCTAGCTTCTTGAAACTTCACACAACAAAGTACTTTCACGTTCTATCTCTATGTTTTGTTTCCTCTTGATGTAGCCCTAAGCAGTGACTGGCGAGAAACACTTTCATGGGAAGGGGATGCCAAGTTTCCCAAAATTACGAATCTCCAGAAATCTCAGCAAATATTTTTTCACCCAAACTGGATGATACTTTCAGGTAATGATCAGTACACTAAGGCGACTTGGTTCCCCAAATTTCGTTCTTCTATGTTGAAGCGTTCATTTCCAGTAACAGTTTGAATTTTTAGGTTTCACTCTGTTTTCTCCTATATTGATAGATGTATTTGGAACTCTAAATCCAACACGGTTTGTGCTAGCTTCTTGAAACTTGACACAACAAAGTAGTTTCACGTTCTATCTCTACGTTTTGTTTCCTCTTGATGTAGCCCTAAGCAGTGACTGGTGAGAAACACTTTCATCGGAAGGGGTTGCCAAGCTTCCCAAAATTACGAATCTCCAGAAATCTCAGCAAATATTTTTTCACCCAAACTGGATGATACTTTCAGGTAATGATCAGTACACTAAGGCGACTTGGTTCCCCAAATTTCGTTCTTCTATGTTGAAGCGTTCATTTCCAGTAACAGTTTGAATTTTTAGGTTTCACTCTGTTTTCTCCTATATTGATAGATGTATTTGGAACTCTAAATCCAACACGGTTTGTGCTAGCTTCTTGAAACTTGACACAACAAAGTAGTTTCACGTTCTATCTCTACGTTTTGTTTCCTCTTGATGTAGCCCTAAGCAGTGACTGGTGAGAAACACTTTCATCGGAAGGGGTTGCCAAGCTTCCCAAAATTACGAATCTCCAGAAATCTCAGCAAATATTTTTTCACCCAAACTGGATGATACTTTCAGGTAATGATCAGTACACTAAGGCGACTTGGTTCCCCAAATTTCGTTCTTCTATGTTGAAGCGTTCATTTCCAGTAACAGTTTGAATTTTTAGGTTTCACTCTGTTTTCTCCTATATTGATAGATGTATTTGGAACTCTAAATCCAACACGGTTTGTGCTAGCTTCTTGAAACTTGACACAACAAAGTAGTTTCACGTTCTATCTCTACGTTTTGTTTCCTCTTGATGTAGCCCTAAGCAGTGACTGGTGAGAAACACTTTCATCGGAAGGGGTTGCCAAGCTTCCAAAAATTACGAATCTCCAGAAATCTCAGCAAATATTTTTTCACCCAAACTGGATGATACTTTCAGGTAATGATCAGTACACTAAGGCGACTTGGTTCCCCAAATTTCGTTCTTCTATGTTGAAGCGTTCATTTCCAGTAACAGTTTGAATTTTTAGGTTTCACTCTGTTTTCTCCTATATTGATAGATGTATTTGGAACTCTAAATCCAACACGGTTTGTGCTAGCTTCTTGAAACTTGACACAACAAAGTAGTTTCACGTTCTATCTCTAAGTTTTGTTTCCTCTTGATGTAGCCCTAAGCAGTGACTGGCGAGAAACACTTTCATGGGAAGGGGATGCCAAGCTTCCCAAAATTACGAATCTCCAGAAATCTCAGCAAACATTTTTTCACCCAAACTGGATGATACTTTCAGGTAATGATCAGTACACTAAGGCGACTTGGTTCCCCAAATTTCGTTCTTCTATGTTGAAGCGTTCATTTCCAGTAACAGTTTGAATTTTTAGGTTTCACTCTGTTTTCTCCTATATTGATAGATGTATTTGGAACTCTAAATCCAACACGGTTTGTGCTAGCTTCTTGAAACTTGACACAACAAAGTAGTTTCACGTTCTATCTCTACGTTTTGTTTCCTCTTGATGTAGCCCTAAGCAGTGACTGGCGAGAAACACTTTCATCGGAAGGGGTTGCCAAGCTTCCAAAAATTACGAATCTCCAGAAATCTCATCAAATATTTTTTCACCCAAACTGGATGATACTTTCAGGTAATGATCAGTACACTAAGGCGACTTGGTTCCCCAAATTTCGTTCTTCTATGTTGAAGCGTTCATTTCCAGTAACAGTTTGAATTTTTAGGTTTCACTCTGTTTTCTCCTATATTGATAGATGTATTTGGAACTCTAAATCCAACACGGTTTGTGCTAGCTTCTTGAAACTTGACACAACAAAGTAGTTTCACGTTCTATCTCTAAGTTTTGTTTCCTCTTGATGTAGCCCTAAGCAGTGACTGGCGAGAAACACTTTCATGGGAAGGGGATGCCAAGCTTCCCAAAATTACGAATCTCCAGAAATCTCAGCAAACATTTTTTCACCCAAACTGGATGATACTTTCAGGTAATGATAGGTACACTAAGGCGACTTGGTTCCCCAAATTTCGTTCTTCTATGTTGAAGCGTTCATTTCCAGTAACAGTTTGAATTTTTAGGTTTCACTCTGTTTTCTCCTATATTGATAGATGTATTTGGAACTCTAAATCCAACACGGTTTGTGCTAGCTTCTTGAAACTTGACACAACAAAGTAGTTTCACGTTCTATCTCTACGTTTTGTTTCCTCTTGATGTAGCCCTAAGCAGTGACTGGTGAGAAACACTTTCATCGGAAGGGGTTGCCAAGCTTCCAAAAATTACGAATCTCCAGAAATCTCAGCAAATATTTTTTCACCCAAACTGGATGATACTTTCAGGTAATGATCAGTACACTAAGGCGACTTGGTTCCCCAAATTTCGTTCTTCTATGTTGAAGCGTTCATTTCCAGTAACAGTTTGAATTTTTAGGTTTCACTCTGTTTTCTCCTATATTGATAGATGTATTTGGAACTCTAAATCCAACACGGTTTTTGCTAGCTTCTTGAAACTTCACACAACAAAGTAGTTTCACGTTCTATCTCTATGTTTTGTTTCCTCTTGATGTAGCCCTAAGCAGTGACTGGCGAGAAACACTTTCATGGGAAGGGGATGCCAAGTTTCCCAAAATTACGAATCTCCAGAAATCTCAGCAAATATTTTTTCACCCAAACTGGATGATACTTTCAGGTAATGATCAGTACACTAAGGCGACTTGGTTCCCCAAATTTCGTTCTTCTATGTTGAAGCGTTCATTTCCAGTAACAGTTTGAATTTTTAGGTTTCACTCTGTTTTCTCCTATATTGATAGATGTATTTGGAACTCTAAATCCAACACGGTTTGTGCTAGCTTCTTGAAACTTGACACAACAAAGTAGTTTCACGTTCTATCTCTAAGTTTTGTTTCCTCTTGATGTAGCCCTAAGCAGTGACTGGCGAGAAACACTTTCATGGGAAGGGGATGCCAAGCTTCCCAAAATTACGAATCTACAGAAATCTCAGCAAACATTTTTTCACCCAAACTGGATGATACTTTCAGGTAATGATCAGTACACTAAGGAGACTTGGTTCCCCAAATTTCGTTCTTCTATGTTGAAGCGTTCATTTCCAGTAACAGTTTGAATTTTTAGGTTTCACTCTGTTTTCTCCTATATTGATAGATGTATTTGGAACTCTAAATCCAACACGGTTTGTGCTAGCTTCTTGAAACTTGACACAACAAAGTAGTTTCACGTTCTATCTCTACGTTTTGTTTCCTCTTGATGTAGCCCTAAGCAGTGACTGGTGAGAAACACTTTCATCGGAAGGGGTTGCCAAGCTTCCAAAAATTACGAATCTCCAGAAATCTCAGCAAATATTTTTTCACCCAAACTGGATGATACTTTCAGGTAATGATCAGTACACTAAGGCGACTTGGTTCCCCAAATTTCGTTCTTCTATGTTGAAGCGTTCATTTCCAGTAACAGTTTGAATTTTTAGGTTTCACTCTGTTTTCTCCTATATTGATAGATGTATTTGGAACTCTAAATCCAACACGGTTTGTGCTAGCTTCTTGAAACTTGACACAACAAAGTAGTTTCACGTTCTATCTCTACGTTTTGTTTCCTCTTGATGTAGCCCTAAGCAGTGACTGGTGAGAAACACTTTCATCGGAAGGGGTTGCCAAGCTTCCCAAAATTACGAATCTCCAGAAATCTCAGCAAATATTTTTTCACCCAAACTGGATGATACTTTCAGGTAATGATCAGTACACTAAGGCGACTTGGTTCCCCAAATTTCGTTCTTCTATGTTGAAGCGTTCATTTCCAGTAACAGTTTGAATTTTTAGGTTTCACTCTGTTTTCTCCTATATTGATAGATGTATTTGGAACTCTAAATCCAACACGGTTTGTGCTAGCTTCTTGAAACTTGACACAACAAAGTAGTTTCACGTTCTATCTCTAAGTTTTGTTTCCTCTTGATGTAGCCCTAAGCAGTGACTGGCGAGAAACACTTTCATGGGAAGGGGATGCCAAGCTTCCCAAAATTACGAATCTCCAGAAATCTCAGCAAACATTTTTTCACCCAAACTGGATGATACTTTCAGGTAATGATCAGTACACTAAGGCGACTTGGTTCCCCAAATTTCGTTCTTCTATGTTGAAGCGTTCATTTCCAGTAACAGTTTGAATTTTTAGGTTTCACTCTGTTTTCTCCTATATTGATAGATGTATTTGGAACTCTAAATCCAACACGGTTTGTGCTAGCTTCTTGAAACTTGACACAACAAAGTAGTTTCACGTTCTATCTCTACGTTTTGTTTCCTCTTGATGTAGCCCTAAGCAGTGACTGGTGAGAAACACTTTCATCGGAAGGGGTTGCCAAGCTTCCAAAAATTACGAATCTCCAGAAATCTCAGCAAATATTTTTTCACCCAAACTGGATGATACTTTCAGGTAATGATCAGTACACTAAGGCGACTTGGTTCCCCAAATTTCGTTCTTCTATGTTGAAGCGTTCATTTCCAGTAACAGTTTGAATTTTTAGGTTTCACTCTGTTTTCTCCTATATTGATAGATGTATTTGGAACTCTAAATCCAACACGGTTTTTGCTAGCTTCTTGAAACTTCACACAACAAAGTAGTTTCACGTTCTATCTCTATGTTTTGTTTCCTCTTGATGTAGCCCTAAGCAGTGACTGGCGAGAAACACTTTCATGGGAAGGGGATGCCAAGTTTCCCAAAATTACGAATCTCCAGAAATCTCAGCAAATATTTTTTCACCCAAACTGGATGATACTTTCAGGTAATGATCAGTACACTAAGGCGACTTGGTTCCCCAAATTTCGTTCTTCTATGTTGAAGCGTTCATTTCCAGTAACAGTTTGAATTTTTAGGTTTCACTCTGTTTTCTCCTATATTGATAGATGTATTTGGAACTCTAAATCCAACACGGTTTGTGCTAGCTTCTTGAAACTTGACACAACAAAGTAGTTTCACGTTCTATCTCTACGTTTTGTTTCCTCTTGATGTAGCCCTAAGCAGTGACTGGTGAGAAACACTTTCATCGGAAGGGGTTGCCAAGCTTCCAAAAATTACGAATCTCCAGAAATCTCAGCAAATATTTTTTCACCCAAACTGGATGATACTTTCAGGTAATGATCAGTACACTAAGGCGACTTGGTTCCCCAAATTTCGTTCTTCTATGTTGAAGCGTTCATTTCCAGTAACAGTTTGAATTTTTAGGTTTCACTCTGTTTTCTCCTATATTGATAGATGTATTTGGAACTCTAAATCCAACACGGTTTGTGCTAGCTTCTTGAAACTTGACACAACAAAGTAGTTTCACGTTCTATCTCTACGTTTTGTTTCCTCTTGATGTAGCCCTAAGCAGTGACTGGTGAGAAACACTTTCATCGGAAGGGGTTGCCAAGCTTCCCAAAATTACGAATCTCCAGAAATCTCAGCAAACATTTTTTCACCCAAACTGGATGATACTTTCAGGTAATGATCAGTACACTAAGGCGACTTGGTTCCCCAAATTTCGTTCTTCTATGTTGAAGCGTTCATTTCCAGTAACAGTTTGAATTTTTAGGTTTCACTCTGTTTTCTCCTATATTGATAGATGTATTTGGAACTCTAAATCCAACACGGTTTGTGCTAGCTTCTTGAAACTTGACACAACAAAGTAGTTTCACGTTCTATCTCTACGTTTTGTTTCCTCTTGATGTAGCCCTAAGCAGTGACTGGTGAGAAACACTTTCATCGGAAGGGGTTGCCAAGCTTCCCAAAATTACGAATCTCCAGAAATCTCAGCAAACATTTTTTCACCCAAACTGGATGATACTTTCAGGTAATGATCAGTACACTAAGGCGACTTGGTTCCCCAAATTTCGTTCTTCTATGTTGAAGCGTTCATTTCCAGTAACAGTTTGAATTTTTAGGTTTCACTCTGTTTTCTCCTATATTGATAGATGTATTTGGAACTCTAAATCCAACACGGTTTGTGCTAGCTTCTTGAAACTTGACACAACAAAGTAGTTTCACGTTCTATCTCTACGTTTTGTTTCCTCTTGATGTAGCCCTAAGCAGTGACTGGTGAGAAACACTTTCATCGGAAGGGGTTGCCAAGCTTCCAAAAATTACGAATCTCCAGAAATCTCAGCAAATATTTTTTCACCCAAACTGGATGATACTTTCAGGTAATGATCAGTACACTAAGGCGACTTGGTTCCCCAAATTTCGTTCTTCTATGTTGAAGCGTTCATTTCCAGTAACAGTTTGAATTTTTAGGTTTCACTCTGTTTTCTCCTATATTGATAGATGTATTTGGAACTCTAAATCCAACACGGTTTTTGCTAGCTTCTTGAAACTTCACACAACAAAGTAGTTTCACGTTCTATCTCTATGTTTTGTTTCCTCTTGATGTAGCCCTAAGCAGTGACTGGCGAGAAACACTTTCATGGGAAGGGGATGCCAAGTTTCCCAAAATTACGAATCTCCAGAAATCTCAGCAAATATTTTTTCACCCAAACTGGATGATACTTTCAGGTAATGATCAGTACACTAAGGCGACTTGGTTCCCCAAATTTCGTTCTTCTATGTTGAAGCGTTCATTTCCAGTAACAGTTTGAATTTTTAGGTTTCACTCTGTTTTCTCCTATATTGATAGATGTATTTGGAACTCTAAATCCAACACGGTGTGTGCTAGCTTCTTGAAACTTGACACAACAAAGTAGTTTCACGTTCTATCTCTACGTTTTGTTTCCTCTTGATGTAGCCCTAAGCAGTGACTGGCGAGAAACACTTTCATGGGAAGGGGTTGCCAAGCTTCCCAAAATTACGAATCTCCAGAAATCTCAGCAAACATTTTTTCACCCAAACTGGATGATACTTTCAGGTAATGATCAGTACACTAAGGCGACTTGGTTCCCCAAATTTCGTTCTTCTATGTTGAAGCGTTCATTTCCAGTAACAGTTTGAATTTTTAGGTTTCACTCTGTTTTCTTCTATATTGATAGATGTATTTGGAACTCTAAATCCAACACGGTTTGTGCTAGCTTCTTGAAACTTGACACAACAAAGTAGTTTCACGTTCTATCTCTACGTTTTGTTTCCTCTTGATGTAGCCCTAAGCAGTGACTGGCGAGAAACACTTTCATGGGAAGGGGTTGCCAAGCTTCCCAAAATTACGAATCTCCAGAAATCTCAGCAAATATTTTTTCACCCAAACTGGATGATACTTTCAGGTAATGATCAGTACACTAAGGCGACTTGGTTCCCCAAATTTCGTTCTTCTATGTTGAAGCGTTCATTTCCAGTAACAGTTTGAATTTTTAGGTTTCACTCTGTTTTCTCCTATATTGATAGATGTATTTGGAACTCTAAATCCAACACGGTTTGTGCTAGCTTCTTGAAACTTGACACAACAAAGTAGTTTCACGTTCTATCTCTAAGTTTTGTTTCCTCTTGATGTAGCCCTAAGCAGTGACTGGCGAGAAACACTTTCATGGGAAGGGGATGCCAAGCTTCCCAAAATTACGAATCTACAGAAATCTCAGCAAACATTTTTTCACCCAAACTGGATGATACTTTCAGGTAATGATCAGTACACTAAGGAGACTTGGTTCCCCAAATTTCGTTCTTCTATGTTGAAGCGTTCATTTCCAGTAACAGTTTGAATTTTTAGGTTTCACTCTGTTTTCTCCTATATTGATAGATGTATTTGGAACTCTAAATCCAACACGGTTTGTGCTAGCTTCTTGAAACTTGACACAACAAAGTAGTTTCACGTTCTATCTCTACGTTTTGTTTCCCCTTGATGTAGCCCTAAGCAGTGACTGGTGAGAAACACTTTCATCGGAAGGGGTTGCCAAGCTTCCAAAAATTACGAATCTCCAGAAATCTCAGCAAATATTTTTTCACCCAAACTGGATGATACTTTCAGGTAATGATCAGTACACTAAGGCGACTTGGTTCCCCAAATTTCGTTCTTCTATGTTGAAGCGTTCATTTCCAGTAACAGTTTGAATTTTTAGGTTTCACTCTGTTTTCTCCTATATTGATAGATGTATTTGGAACTCTAAATCCAACACGGTTTGTGCTAGCTTCTTGATACTTGACACAACAAAGTAGTTTCACGTTCTATCTCTACGTTTTGTTTCCTCTTGATGTAGCCCTAAGCAGTGACTGGTGAGAAACACTTTCATCGGAAGGGGTTGCCAAGCTTCCAAAAATTACGAATCTCCAGAAATCTCAGCAAATATTTTTTCACCCAAACTGGATGATACTTTCAGGTAATGATCAGTACACTAAGGCGACTTGGTTCCCCAAATTTCGTTCTTCTATGTTGAAGCGTTCATTTCCAGTAACAGTTTGAATTTTTAGGTTTCACTCTGTTTTCTCCTATATTGATAGATGTATTTGGAACTCTAAATCCAACACGGTTTGTGCTAGCTTCTTGAAACTTGACACAACAAAGTAGTTTCACGTTCTATCTCTACGTTTTGTTTCCTCTTGATGTAGCCCTAAGCAGTGACTGGTGAGAAACACTTTCATCGGAAGGGGTTGCCAAGCTTCCAAAAATTACGAATCTCCAGAAATCTCAGCAAATATTTTTTCACCCAAACTGGATGATACTTTCAGGTAATGATCAGTACACTAAGGCGACTTGGTTCCCCAAATTTCGTTCTTCTATGTTGAAGCGTTCATTTCCAGTAACAGTTTGAATTTTTAGGTTTCACTCTGTTTTCTCCTATATTGATAGATGTATTTGGAACTCTAAATCCAACACGGTTTGTGCTAGCTTCTTGAAACTTGACACAACAAAGTAGTTTCACGTTCTATCTCTACGTTTTGTTTCCTCTTGATGTAGCCCTAAGCAGTGACTGGTGAGAAACACTTTCATCGGAAGGGGTTGCCAAGCTTCCCAAAATTACGAATCTCCAGAAATCTCAGCAAATATTTTTTCACCCAAACTGGATGATACTTTCAGGTAATGATCAGTACACTAAGGCGACTTGGTTCCCCAAATTTCGTTCTTCTATGTTGAAGCGTTCATTTCCAGTAACAGTTTGAATTTTTAGGTTTCACTCTGTTTTCTCCTATATTGATAGATGTATTTGGAACTCTAAATCCAACACGGTTTGTGCTAACTTCTTGAAACTTGACACAACAAAGTAGTTTCACGTTCTATCTCTACGTTTTGTTTCCTCTTGATGTAGCCCTAAGCAGTGACTGGCGAGAAACACTTTCATGGGAAGGGGTTGCCAAGCTTCCCAAAATTACGAATCTCCAGAAATCTCAGCAAACATTTTTTCACCCAAACTGGATGATACTTTCAGGTAATGATCAGTACACTAAGGCGACTTGGTTCCCCAAATTTCGTTCTTCTATGTTGAAGCGTTCATTTCCAGTAACAGTTTGAATTTTTAGGTTTCACTCTGTTTTCTCCTATATTGATAGATGTATTTGGAACTCTAAATCCAACACGGTTTTTGCTAGCTTCTTGAAATTTCACACAACAAAGTAGTTTCACGTTCTATCTCTATGTTTTGTTTCCTCTTGATGTAGCCCTAAGCAGTGACTGGCGAGAAACACTTTCATGGGAAGGGGATGCCAAGTTTCCCAAAATTACGAATCTCCAGAAATCTCAGCAAATATTTTTTCACCCAAACTGGATGATACTTTCAGGTAATGATCAGTACACTAAGGCGACTTGGTTCCCCAAATTTCGTTCTTCTATGTTGAAGCGTTCATTTCCAGTAACAGTTTGAATTTTTAGGTTTCACTCTGTTTTCTCCTATATTGATAGATGTATTTGGAACTCTAAATCCAACACGGTTTGTGCTAGCTTCTTGAAAGTTGACACAACAAAGTAGTTTCACGTTCTATCTCTACATTTTGTTTCCTCTTGATGTAGCCCTAAGCAGTGACTGGTGAGAAACACTTTCATCGGAAGGGGTTGCCAAGCTTCCAAAAATTACGAATCTCCAGAAATCTCAGCAAATATTTTTTCACCCAAACTGGATGATACTTTCAGGTAATGATCAGTACACTAAGGCGACTTGGTTCCCCAAATTTCGTTCTTCTATGTTGAAGCGTTCATTTCCAGTAACAGTTTGAATTTTTAGGTTTCACTCTGTTTTCTCCTATATTGATAGATGTATTTGGAACTCTAAATCCAACACGGTTTGTGCTAGCTTCTTGAAACTTGACACAACAAAGTAGTTTCACGTTCTATCTCTAAGTTTTGTTTCCTCTTGATGTAGCCCTAAGCAGTGACTGGCGAGAAACACTTTCATGGGAAGGGGATGCCAAGTTTCCCAAAATTACGAATCTCCAGAAATCTCAGCAAATATTTTTTCACCCAAACTGGATGATACTTTCAGGTAATGATCAGTACACTAAGGCGACTTCGTTCCCCACATTTCGTTCTTCTATGTTGAAGCGTTCATTTCCAGTAACAGTTTGGATTTTTAGGTTTCACTCTGTTTTCTCCTATATTGATAGATGTATTTGGAACTCTAAATCCAACACGGTTTGTGCTAGCTTCTTGAAACTTGACACAACAAAGTAGTTTCACGTTCTATCTCGCCGTTTTGTTTCCTCTTGATGTAGCCCTAAGCAGTGGCTGGCGAGAAACACTTTCATGGGAAGGGGTTGCCAAGCTTCCCAAAATTACGAATCTACAGAAATCTCAGCAAACATTTTTTCACCCAAACTGGATGATACTTTCAGGTAATGATCAGTACACTAAGGAGACTTGGTTCCCCAAATTTCGTTCTTCTATGTTGAAGCGTTCATTTCCAGTAACAGTTTGAATTTTTAGGTTTCACTCTGTTTTCTCCTATATTGATAGATGTATTTGGAACTCTAAATCCAACACGGTTTGTGCTAGCTTCTTGAAACTTGACACAACAAAGTAGTTTCACGTTCTATCTCTACGTTTTGTTTCCTCTTGATGTAGCCCTAAGCAGTGACTGGCGAGAAACACTTTCATGGGAAGGGGTTGCCAAGCTTCCCAAAATTACGAATCTCCAGAAATCTCAGCAAATATTTTTTCACCCAAACTGGATGATACTTTCAGGTAATGATCAGTACACTAAGGCGACTTGGTTCCCCAAATTTCGTTCTTCTATGTTGAAGCGTTCATTTCCAGTAACAGTTTGAATTTTTAGGTTTCACTCTGTTTTCTCCTATATTGATAGATGTATTTGGAACTCTAAATCCAACACGGTTTGTGCTAGCTTCTTGAAACTTGACACAACAAAGTAGTTTCACGTTCTATCTCTCCGTTTTGTTTCCTCTTGATGTAGCCCTAAGCAGTGACTGGCGAGAAACACTTTAATGGGAAGGGGTTGCCAAGCTTCCCAAAATTACGAATCTCCAGAAATCTCAGCAAACATTTTTTCACCCAAACTGGATGATACTTTCAGGTAATGATCAGTACACTAAGGCGACTTGGTTCCCCAAATTTCGTTCTTCTATGTTGAAGCGTTCATTTCCAGTAACAGTTTGAATTTTTAGGTTTCACTCTGTTTTCTCCTATATTGATAGATGTATTTGGAACTCTAAATCCAACACGGTTTGTGCTAGCTTCTTGAAACTTGACACAACAAAGTAGTTTCACGTTCTATCTCTAAGTTTTGTTTCCTCTTGATGTAGCCCTAAGCAGTGACTGGCGAGAAACACTTTCATGGGAAGGGGATGCCAAGCTTCCCAAAATTACGAATCTACAGAAATCTCAGCAAACATTTTTTCACCCAAACTGGATGATACTTTCAGGTAATGATCAGTACACTAAGGAGACTTGGTTCCCCAAATTTCGTTCTTCTATGTTGAAGCGTTCATTTCCAGTAACAGTTTGAATTTTTAGGTTTCACTCTGTTTTCTCCTATATTGATAGATGTATTTGGAACTCTAAATCCAACACGGTTTGTGCTAGCTTCTTGAAACTTGACACAACAAAGTAGTTTCACGTTCTATCTCTACGTTTTGTTTCCTCTTGATGTAGCCCTAAGCAGTGACTGGTGAGAAACACTTTCATCGGAAGGGGTTGCCAAGCTTCCAAAAATTACGAATCTCCAGAAATCTCAGCAAATATTTTTTCACCCAAACTGGATGATACTTTCAGGTAATGATCAGTACACTAAGGCGACTTGGTTCCCCAAATTTCGTTCTTCTATGTTGAAGCGTTCATTTCCAGTAACAGTTTGAATTTTTAGGTTTCACTCTGTTTTCTCCTATATTGATAGATGTATTTGGAACTCTAAATCCAACACGGTTTGTGCTAGCTTCTTGAAACTTGACACAACAAAGTAGTTTCACGTTCTATCTCTACGTTTTGTTTCCTCTTGATGTAGCCCTAAGCAGTGACTGGTGAGAAACACTTTCATCGGAAGGGGTTGCCAAGCTTCCAAAAATTACGAATCTCCAGAAATCTCAGCAAATATTTTTTCACCCAAACTGGATGATACTTTCAGGTAATGATCAGTACACTAAGGCGACTTGGTTCCCCAAATTTCGTTCTTCTATGTTGAAGCGTTCATTTCCAGTAACAGTTTGAATTTTTAGGTTTCACTCTGTTTTCTCCTATATTGATAGATGTATTTGGAACTCTAAATCCAACACGGTTTGTGCTAGCTTCTTGAAACTTGACACAACAAAGTAGTTTCACGTTCTATCTCTACGTTTTGTTTCCTCTTGATGTAGCCCTAAGCAGTGACTGGCGAGAAACACTTTCATCGGAAGGGGTTGCCAAGCTTCCAAAAATTACGAATCTCCAGAAATCTCAGCAAATATTTTTTCACCCAAACTGGATGATACTTTCAGGTAATGATCAGTACACTAAGGCGACTTGGTTCCCCAAATTTCGTTCTTCTATGTTGAAGCGTTCATTTCCAGTAACAGTTTGAATTTTTAGGTTTCACTCTGTTTTCTCCTATATTGATAGATGTATTTGGAACTCTAAATCCAACACGGTTTGTGCTAGCTTCTTGAAACTTGACACAACAAAGTAGTTTCACGTTCTATCTCTAAGTTTTGTTTCCTCTTGATGTAGCCCTAAGCAGTGACTGGTGAGAAACACTTTCATCGGAAGGGGTTGCCAAGCTTCCAAAAATTACGAATCTCCAGAAATCTCAGCAAATATTTTTTCACCCAAACTGGATGATACTTTCAGGTAATGATCAGTACACTAAGGCGACTTGGTTCCCCAAATTTCGTTCTTCTATGTTGAAGCGTTCATTTCCAGTAACAGTTTGAATTTTTAGGTTTCACTCTGTTTTCTCCTATATTGATAGATGTATTTGGAACTCTAAATCCAACACGGTTTGTGCTAGCTTCTTGAAAGTTGACACAACAAAGTAGTTTCACGTTCTATCTCTACATTTTGTTTCCTCTTGATGTAGCCCTAAGCAGTGACTGGTGAGAAACACTTTCATCGGAAGGGGTTGCCAAGCTTCCAAAAATTACGAATCTCCAGAAATCTCAGCAAATATTTTTTCACCCAAACTGGATGATACTTTCAGGTAATGATCAGTACACTAAGGCGACTTGGTTCCCCAAATTTCGTTCTTCTATGTTGAAGCGTTCATTTCCAGTAACAGTTTGAATTTTTAGGTTTCACTCTGTTTTCTCCTATATTGATAGATGTATTTGGAACTCTAAATCCAACACGGTTTGTGCTAGCTTCTTGAAACTTGACACAACAAAGTAGTTTCACGTTCTATCTCTAAGTTTTGTTTCCTCTTGATGTAGCCCTAAGCAGTGACTGGCGAGAAACACTTTCATGGGAAGGGGATGCCAAGTTTCCCAAAATTACGAATCTCCAGAAATCTCAGCAAATATTTTTTCACCCAAACTGGATGATACTTTCAGGTAATGATCAGTACACTAAGGCGACTTCGTTCCCCACATTTCGTTCTTCTATGTTGAAGCGTTCATTTCCAGTAACAGTTTGGATTTTTAGGTTTCACTCTGTTTTCTCCTATATTGATAGATGTATTTGGAACTCTAAATCCAACACGGTTTGTGCTAGCTTCTTGAAACTTGACACAACAAAGTAGTTTCACGTTCTATCTCGCCGTTTTGTTTCCTCTTGATGTAGCCCTAAGCAGTGGCTGGCGAGAAACACTTTCATGGGAAGGGGTTGCCAAGCTTCCCAAAATTACGAATCTACAGAAATCTCAGCAAACATTTTTTCACCCAAACTGGATGATACTTTCAGGTAATGATCAGTACACTAAGGAGACTTGGTTCCCCAAATTTCGTTCTTCTATGTTGAAGCGTTCATTTCCAGTAACAGTTTGAATTTTTAGGTTTCACTCTGTTTTCTCCTATATTGATAGATGTATTTGGAACTCTAAATCCAACACGGTTTGTGCTAGCTTCTTGAAACTTGACACAACAAAGTAGTTTCACGTTCTATCTCTACGTTTTGTTTCCTCTTGATGTAGCCCTAAGCAGTGACTGGCGAGAAACACTTTCATGGGAAGGGGTTGCCAAGCTTCCCAAAATTACGAATCTCCAGAAATCTCAGCAAATATTTTTTCACCCAAACTGGATGATACTTTCAGGTAATGATCAGTACACTAAGGCGACTTGGTTCCCCAAATTTCGTTCTTCTATGTTGAAGCGTTCATTTCCAGTAACAGTTTGAATTTTTAGGTTTCACTCTGTTTTCTCCTATATTGATAGATGTATTTGGAACTCTAAATCCAACACGGTTTGTGCTAGCTTCTTGAAACTTGACACAACAAAGTAGTTTCACGTTCTATCTCTCCGTTTTGTTTCCTCTTGATGTAGCCCTAAGCAGTGACTGGCGAGAAACACTTTAATGGGAAGGGGTTGCCAAGCTTCCCAAAATTACGAATCTCCAGAAATCTCAGCAAACATTTTTTCACCCAAACTGGATGATACTTTCAGGTAATGATCAGTACACTAAGGCGACTTGGTTCCCCAAATTTCGTTCTTCTATGTTGAAGCGTTCATTTCCAGTAACAGTTTGAATTTTTAGGTTTCACTCTGTTTTCTCCTATATTGATAGATGTATTTGGAACTCTAAATCCAACACGGTTTGTGCTAGCTTCTTGAAACTTGACACAACAAAGTAGTTTCACGTTCTATCTCTAAGTTTTGTTTCCTCTTGATGTAGCCCTAAGCAGTGACTGGCGAGAAACACTTTCATGGGAAGGGGATGCCAAGCTTCCCAAAATTACGAATCTACAGAAATCTCAGCAAACATTTTTTCACCCAAACTGGATGATACTTTCAGGTAATGATCAGTACACTAAGGAGACTTGGTTCCCCAAATTTCGTTCTTCTATGTTGAAGCGTTCATTTCCAGTAACAGTTTGAATTTTTAGGTTTCACTCTGTTTTCTCCTATATTGATAGATGTATTTGGAACTCTAAATCCAACACGGTTTGTGCTAGCTTCTTGAAACTTGACACAACAAAGTAGTTTCACGTTCTATCTCTACGTTTTGTTTCCTCTTGATGTAGCCCTAAGCAGTGACTGGTGAGAAACACTTTCATGGAAGGGGTTGCCAAGCTTCCAAAAATTACGAATCTCCAGAAATCTCAGCAAATATTTTTTCACCCAAACTGGATGATACTTTCAGGTAATGATCAGTACACTAAGGCGACTTGGTTCCCCAAATTTCATTCTTCTATGTTGAAGCGTTCATTTCCAGTAACAGTTTGAATTTTTAGGTTTCACTCTGTTTTCTCCTATATTGATAGATGTATTTGGAACTCTAAATCCAACACGGTTTGTGCTAGCTTCTTGAAACTTGACACAACAAAGTAGTTTCACGTTCTATCTCTACGTTTTGTTTCCTCTTGATGTAGCCCTAAGCAGTGACTGGTGAGAAACACTTTCATCGGAAGGGGTTGCCAAGCTTCCAAAAATTACGAATCTCCAGAAATCTCAGCAAATATTTTTTCACCCAAACTGGATGATACTTTCAGGTAATGATCAGTACACTAAGGCGACTTGGTTCCCCAAATTTCGTTCTTCTATGTTGAAGCGTTCATTTCCAGTAACAGTTTGAATTTTTAGGTTTCACTCTGTTTTCTCCTATATTGATAGATGTATTTGGAACTCTAAATCCAACACGGTTTGTGCTAGCTTCTTGAAACTTGACACAACAAAGTAGTTTCACGTTCTATCTCTACGTTTTGTTTCCTCTTGATGTAGCCCTAAGCAGTGACTGGCGAGAAACACTTTCATGGGAAGGGGTTGCCAAGCTTCCCAAAATTACGAATCTCCAGAAATCTCAGCAAATATTTTTTCACCCAAACTGGATGATACTTTCAGGTAATGATCAGTACACTAAGGCGACTTGGTTCCCCAAATTTCGTTCTTCTATGTTGAAGCGTTCATTTCCAGTAACAGTTTGAATTTTTAGGTTTCACTCTGTTTTCTCCTATATTGATAGATGTATTTGGAACTCTAAATCCAACACGGTTTGTGCTAGCTTCTTGAAACTTGACACAACAAAGTAGTTTCACGTTCTATCTCTAAGTTTTGTTTCCTCTTGATGTAGCCCTAAGCAGTGACTGGCGAGAAACACTTTCATGGGAAGGGGATGCCAAGCTTCCCAAAATTACGAATCTCCAGAAATCTCAGCAAATATTTTTTCACCCAAACTGGATGATACTTTCAGGTAATGATCAGTACACTAAGGCGACTTGGTTCCCCAAATTTCGTTCTTCTATGTTGAAGCGTTCATTTCCAGTAACAGTTTGAATTTTTAGGTTTCACTCTGTTTTCTCCTATATTGATAGATGTATTTGGAACTCTAAATCCAACACGGTTTGTGCTAGCTTCTTGAAACTTGACACAACAAACTAGTTTCACGTTCTATCTCTCCGTTTTGTTTCCTCTTGATGTAGCCCTAAGCAGTGACTGGCGAGAAACACTTTAATGGGAAGGGGTTGCCAAGCTTCCCAAAATTACGAATCTCCAGAAATCTCAGCAAACATTTTTTCACCCAAACTGGATGATACTTTCAGGTAATGATCAGTACACTAAGGCGACTTGGTTCCCCAAATTTCGTTCTTCTATGTTGAAGCGTTCATTTCCAGTAACAGTTTGAATTTTTAGGTTTCACTCTGTTTTCTCCTATATTGATAGATGTATTTGGAACTCTAAATCCAACACGGTTTGTGCTAGCTTCTTGAAACTTGACACAACAAAGTAGTTTCACGTTCTATCTCTACGTTTTGTTTCCTCTTGATGTAGCCCTAAGCAGTGACTGGCGAGAAACACTTTCATGGGAAGGGGTTGCCAAGCTTCCCAAAATTACGAATCTCCAGAAATCTCAGCAAATATTTTTTCACCCAAACTGGATGATACTTTCAGGTAATGATCAGTACACTAAGGCGACTTGGTTCCCCAAATTTCGTTCTTCTATGTTGAAGCGTTCATTTCCAGTAACAGTTTGAATTTTTAGGTTTCACTCTGTTTTCTCCTATATTGATAGATGTATTTGGAACTCTAAATCCAACACGGTTTGTGCTAGCTTCTTGAAACTTGACACAACAAAGTAGTTTCACGTTCTATCTCTAAGTTTTGTTTCCTCTTGATGTAGCCCTAAGCAGTGACTGGCGAGAAACACTTTCATGGGAAGGGGATGCCAAGCTTCCCAAAATTACGAATCTCCAGAAATCTCAGCAAACATTTTTTCACCCAAACTGGATGATACTTTCAGGTAATGATCAGTACACTAAGGCGACTTGGTTCCCCAAATTTCGTTCTTCTATGTTGAAGCGTTCATTTCCAGTAACAGTTTGAATTTTTAGGTTTCACTCTGTTTTCTCCTATATTGATAGATGTATTTGGAACTCTAAATCCAACACGGTTTGTGCTAGCTTCTTGAAACTTGACACAACAAAGTAGTTTCACGTTCTATCTCTACGTTTTGTTTCCTCTTGATGTAGCCCTAAGCAGTGACTGGTGAGAAACACTTTCATCGGAAGGGGTTGCCAAGCTTCCAAAAATTACGAATCTCCAGAAATCTCAGCAAATATTTTTTCACCCAAACTGGATGATACTTTCAGGTAATGATCAGTACACTAAGGCGACTTGGTTCCCCAAATTTCGTTCTTCTATGTTGAAGCGTTCATTTCCAGTAACAGTTTGAATTTTTAGGTTTCACTCTGTTTTCTCCTATATTGATAGATGTATTTGGAACTCTAAATCCAACACGGTTTGTGCTAGCTTCTTGAAACTTGACACAACAAAGTAGTTTCACGTTCTATCTCTACGTTTTGTTTCCTCTTGATGTAGCCCTAAGCAGTGACTGGTGAGAAACACTTTCATCGGAAGGGGTTGCCAAGCTTCCCAAAATTACGAATCTCCAGAAATCTCAGCAAATATTTTTTCACCCAAACTGGATGATACTTTCAGGTAATGATCAGTACACCAAGGCGACTTGGTTCCCCAAATTTCGTTCTTCTATGTTGAAGCGTTCATTTCCAGTAACAGTTTGAATTTTTAGGTTTCACTCTGTTTTCTCCTATATTGATAGATGTATTTGGAACTCTAAATCCAACACGGTTTGTGCTAGCTTCTTGAAATTTGACACAACAAAGTAGTTTCACGTTCTATCTCTACGTTTTGTTTCCTCTTGATGTAGCCCTAAGCAGTGACTGGCGAGAAACACTTTCATGGGAAGGGGATGCCAAGCTTCCCAAAATTACGAATCTCCAGAAATCTCAGCAAACATTTTTTCACCCAAACTGGATGATACTTTCAGGTAATGATCAGTACACTAAGGCGACTTGGTTCCCCAAATTTCGTTCTTCTATGTTGAAGCGTTCATTTCCAGTAACAGTTTGAATTTTTAGGTTTCACTCTGTTTTCTCCTATATTGATAGATGTATTTGGAACTCTAAATCCAACACGGTTTGTGCTAGCTTCTTGAAACTTGACACAACAAAGTAGTTTCAGGTTCTATCTCTACGTTTTGTTTCCTCTTGATGTAGCCCTAAGCAGTGACTGGCGAGAAACACTTTCATGGGAAGGGGTTGCCAAGCTTCCCAAAATTACGAATCTCCAGAAATCTCAGCAAATATTTTTTCACCCAAACTGGATGATACTTTCAGGTAATGATCAGTACACTAAGGCGACTTGGTTCCCCAAATTTCGTTCTTCTATGTTGAAGCGTTCATTTCCAGTAACAGTTTGAATTTTTAGGTTTCACTCTGTTTTCTCCTATATTGATAGATGTATTTGGAACTCTAAATCCAACACGGTTTGTGCTAGCTTCTTGAATCTTGACACAACAAAGTAGTTTCACGTTCTATCTCTCCGTTTTGTTTCCTCTTGATGTAGCCCTAAGCAGTGACTGGCGAGAAACACTTTAATGGGAAGGGGTTGCCAAGCTTCCCAAAATTACGAATCTCCAGAAATCTCAGCAAATATTTTTTCTCCCAAACTGGATGATACTTTCAGGTAATGATCAGTACACTAAGGCGACTTGGTTCCCCAAATTTCGTTCTTCTATGTTGAAGCGTTCATTTCCAGTAACAGTTTGAATTTTTAGGTTTCACTCTGTTTTCTCCTATATTGATAGATGTATTTGGAACTCTAAATCCAACACGGTTTGTGCTAGCTTCTTGAAACTTGACACAACAAAGTAGTTTCACGTTCTATCTCTACGTTTTGTTTCCTCTTGATGTAGCCCTAAGCAGTGACTGGCGAGAAACACTTTCATGGGAAGGGGTTGCCAAGCTTCCCAAAATTACGAATCTCCAGAAATCTCAGCAAATATTTTTTCACCCAAACTGGATGATACTTTCAGGTAATGATCAGTACACTAAGGCGACTTGGTTCCCCAAATTTCGTTCTTCTATGTTGAAGCGTTCATTTCCAGTAACAGTTTGAATTTTTAGGTTTCACTCTGTTTTCTCCTATATTGATAGATGTATTTGGAACTCTAAATCCAACACGGTTTGTGCTAGCTTCTTGAAACTTGACACAACAAAGTAGTTTCACGTTCTATCTCTAAGTTTTGTTTCCTCTTGATGTAGCCCTAAGCAGTGACTGGCGAGAAACACTTTCATGGGAAGGGGATGCCAAGCTTCCCAAAATTACGAATCTCCAGAAATCTCAGCAAATATTTTTTCACCCAAACTGGATGATACTTTCAGGTAATGATCAGTACACTAAGGCGACTTGGTTCCCCAAATTTCGTTCTTCTATGTTGAAGCGTTCATTTCCAGTAACAGTTTGAATTTTTAGGTTTCACTCTGTTTTCTCCTATATTGATAGATGTATTTGGAACTCTAAATCCAACACGGTTTGTGCTAGCTTCTTGAAACTTGACACAACAAACTAGTTTCACGTTCTATCTCTCCGTTTTGTTTCCTCTTGATGTAGCCCTAAGCAGTGACTGGCGAGAAACACTTTAATGGGAAGGGGTTGCCAAGCTTCCCAAAATTACGAATCTCCAGAAATCTCAGCAAACATTTTTTCACCCAAACTGGATGATACTTTCAGGTAATGATCAGTACACTAAGGCGACTTGGTTCCCCAAATTTCGTTCTTCTATGTTGAAGCGTTCATTTCTAGTAACAGTTTGAATTTTTAGGTTTCACTCTGTTTTCTCCTATATTGATAGATGTATTTGGAACTCTAAATCCAACACGGTTTGTGCTAGCTTCTTGAAACTTGACACAACAAAGTAGTTTCACGTTCTATCTCTACGTTTTGTTTCCTCTTGATGTAGCCCTAAGCAGTGACTGGCGAGAAACACTTTCATGGGAAGGGGTTGCCAAGCTTCCCAAAATTACGAATCTCCAGAAATCTCAGCAAATATTTTTTCACCCAAACTGGATGATACTTTCAGGTAATGATCAGTACACTAAGGCGACTTGGTTCCCCAAATTTCGTTCTTCTATGTTGAAGCGTTCATTTCCAGTAACAGTTTGAATTTTTAGGTTTCACTCTGTTTTCTCCTATATTGATAGATGTATTTGGAACTCTAAATCCAACACGGTTTGTGCTAGCTTCTTGAAACTTGACACAACAAAGTAGTTTCACGTTCTATCTCTAAGTTTTGTTTCCTCTTGATGTAGCCCTAAGCAGTGACTGGCGAGAAACACTTTCATGGGAAGGGGATGCCAAGCTTCCCAAAATTACGAATCTCCAGAAATCTCAGCAAACATTTTTTCACCCAAACTGGATGATACTTTCAGGTAATGATCAGTACACTAAGGCGACTTGGTTCCCCAAATTTCGTTCTTCTATGTTGAAGCGTTCATTTCCAGTAACAGTTTGAATTTTTAGGTTTCACTCTGTTTTCTCCTATATTGATAGATGTATTTGGAACTCTAAATCCAACACGGTTTGTGCTAGCTTCTTGAAACTTGACACAACAAAGTAGTTTCACGTTCTATCTCTACGTTTTGTTTCCTCTTGATGTAGCCCTAAGCAGTGACTGGTGAGAAACACTTTCATCGGAAGGGGTTGCCAAGCTTCCAAAAATTACGAATCTCCAGAAATCTCAGCAAATATTTTTTCACCCAAACTGGATGATACTTTCAGGTAATGATCAGTACACTAAGGCGACTTGGTTCCCCAAATTTCGTTCTTCTATGTTGAAGCGTTCATTTCCAGTAACAGTTTGAATTTTTAGGTTTCACTCTGTTTTCTCCTATATTGATAGATGTATTTGGAACTCTAAATCCAACACGGTTTGTGCTAGCTTCTTGAAACTTGACACAACAAAGTAGTTTCACGTTCTATCTCTACGTTTTGTTTCCTCTTGATGTAGCCCTAAGCAGTGACTGGCGAGAAACACTTTCATGGGAAGGGGATGCCAAGCTTCCCAAAATTACGAATCTCCAGAAATCTCAGCAAACATTTTTTCACCCAAACTGGATGATACTTTCAGGTAATGATCAGTACACTAAGGCGACTTGGTTCCCCAAATTTCGTTCTTCTATGTTGAAGCGTTCATTTCCAGTAACAGTTTGAATTTTTAGGTTTCACTCTGTTTTCTCCTATATTGATAGATGTATTTGGAACTCTAAATCCAACACGGTTTGTGCTAGCTTCTTGAAACTTGACACAACAAAGTAGTTTCAGGTTCTATCTCTACGTTTTGTTTCCTCTTGATGTAGCCCTAAGCAGTGACTGGCGAGAAACACTTTCATGGGAAGGGGTTGCCAAGCTTCCCAAAATTACGAATCTCCAGAAATCTCAGCAAATATTTTTTCACCCAAACTGGATGATACTTTCAGGTAATGATCAGTACACTAAGGCGACTTGGTTCCCCAAATTTCGTTCTTCTATGTTGAAGCGTTCATTTCCAGTAACAGTTTGAATTTTTAGGTTTCACTCTGTTTTCTCCTATATTGATAGATGTATTTGGAACTCTAAATCCAACACGGTTTGTGCTAGCTTCTTGAATCTTGACACAACAAAGTAGTTTCACGTTCTATCTCTCCGTTTTGTTTCCTCTTGATGTAGCCCTAAGCAGTGACTGGCGAGAAACACTTTAATGGGAAGGGGTTGCCAAGCTTCCCAAAATTACGAATCTCCAGAAATCTCAGCAAACATTTTTTCACCCAAACTGGATGATACTTTCAGGTAATGATCAGTACACTAAGGCGACTTGGTTCCCCAAATTTCGTTCTTCTATGTTGAAGCGTTCATTTCCAGTAACAGTTTGAATTTTTAGGTTTCACTCTGTTTTCTCCTA
The DNA here is from genome assembly GCF_964194105.1 of Spermophilus citellus. NCBI lineage: Eukaryota > Metazoa > Chordata > Mammalia > Rodentia > Sciuridae > Spermophilus > Spermophilus citellus. The sequence goes on along the minus strand of NW_027672773.1, from coordinate 16,426 downwards.
TATTGATAGATGTATTTGGAACTCTAAATCCAACACGGTTTGTGCTAGCTTCTTGAAACTTGACACAACAAAGTAGTTTCACGTTCTATCTCTACGTTTTGTTTCCTCTTGATGTAGCCCTAAGCAGTGACTGGTGAGAAACACTTTCATCGGAAGGGGTTGCCAAGCTTCCAAAAATTACGAATCTCCAGAAATCTCAGCAAATATTTTTTCACCCAAACTGGATGATACTTTCAGGTAATGATCAGTACACTAAGGCGACTTGGTTCCCCAAATTTCGTTCTTCTATGTTGAAGCGTTCATTTCCAGTAACAGTTTGAATTTTTAGGTTTCACTCTGTTTTCTCCTATATTGATAGATGTATTTGGAACTCTAAATCCAACACGGTTTTTGCAAGCTTCTTGAAACTTCACACAACAAAGTAGTTTCACGTTCTATCTCTATGTTTTGTTTCCTCTTGATGTAGCCCTAAGCAGTGACTGGCGAGAAACACTTTCATGGGAAGGGGATGCCAAGTTTCCCAAAATTACGAATCTCCAGAAATCTCAGCAAATATTTTTTCACCCAAACTGGATGATACTTTCAGGTAATGATCAGTACACTAAGGCGACTTGGTTCCCCAAATTTCGTTCTTCTATGTTGAAGCGTTCATTTCCAGTAACAGTTTGAATTTTTAGGTTTCACTCTGTTTTCTCCTATATTGATAGATGTATTTGGAACTCTAAATCCAACACGGTTTGTGCTAGCTTCTTGAAACTTGACACAACAAAGTAGTTTCAGGTTCTATCTCTACGTTTTGTTTCCTCTTGATGTAGCCCTAAGCAGTGACTGGCGAGAAACACTTTCATGGGAAGGGGTTGCCAAGCTTCCCAAAATTACGAATCTCCAGAAATCTCAGCAAACATTTTTTCACCCAAACTGGATGATACTTTCAGGTAATGATCAGTACACTAAGGCGACTTGGTTCCCCAAATTTCGTTCTTCTATGTTGAAGCGTTCATTTCCAGTAACAGTTTGAATTTTTAGGTTTCACTCTGTTTTCTCCTATATTGATAGATGTATTTGGAACTCTAAATCCAACACGGTTTGTGCTAGCTTCTTGAAACTTGACACAACAAAGTAGTTTCACGTTCTATCTCTACGTTTTGTTTCCTCTTGATGTAGCCCTAAGCAGTGACTGGCGAGAAACACTTTCATGGGAAGGGGTTGCCAAGCTTCCCAAAATTACGAATCTCCAGAAATCTCAGCAAACATTTTTTCACCCAAACTGGATGATACTTTCAGGTAATGATCAGTACACTAAGGCGACTTGGTTCCCCAAATTTCGTTCTTCTATGTTGAAGCGTTCATTTCCAGTAACAGTTTGAATTTTTAGGTTTCACTCTGTTTTCTCCTATATTGATAGATGTATTTGGAACTCTAAATCCAACACGGTTTGTGCTAGCTTCTTGAAACTTGACACAACAAAGTAGTTTCACGTTCTATCTCTCCGTTTTGTTTCCTCTTGATGTAGCCCTAAGCAGTGACTGGCGAGAAACACTTTCATGGGAAGGGGTTGCCAAGCTTCCCAAAATTACGAATCTCCAGAAATCTCAGCAAACATTTTTTCACCCAAACTGGATGATACTTTCAGGTAATGATCAGTACACTAAGGCGACTTGGTTCCCCAAATTTCGTTCTTCTATGTTGAAGCGTTCATTTCCAGTAACAGTTTGAATTTTTAGGTTTCACTCTGTTTTCTCCTATATTGATAGATGTATTTGGAACTCTAAATCCAACACGGTTTGTGCTAGCTTCTTGAAACTTGACACAACAAAGTAGTTTCACGTTCTATCTCTACGTTTTGTTTCCTCTTGATGTAGCCCTAAGCAGTGACTGGCGAGAAACACTTTCATGGGAAGGGGTTGCCAAGTTTCCCAAAATTACGAATCTCCAGAAATCTCAGCAAACATTTTTTCACCCAAACTGGATGATACTTTCAGGTAATGATCAGTACACTAAGGCGACTTGGTTCCCCAAATTTCGTTCTTCTATGTTGAAGCGTTCATTTCCAGTAACAGTTTGAATTTTTAGGTTTCACTCTGTTTTCTCCTATATTGATAGATGTATTTGGAACTCTAAATCCAACACGGTTTGTGCTAGCTTCTTGAAAGTTGACACAACAAAGTAGTTTCACGTTCTATCTCTACGTTTTGTTTCCTCTTGATGTAGCCCTAAGCAGTGACTGGCGAGAAACACTTTCATGGGAAGGGGTTGCCAAGTTTCCCAAAATTACGAATCTCCAGAAATCTCAGCAAACATTTTTTCACCCAAACTGGATGATACTTTCAGGTAATGATCAGTACACTAAGGCGACTTGGTTCCCCAAATTTCGTTCTTCTATGTTGAAGCGTTCATTTCCAGTAACAGTTTGAATTTTTAGGTTTCACTCTGTTTTCTCCTATATTGATAGATGTATTTGGAACTCTAAATCCAACACGGTTTGTGCTAGCTTCTTGAAACTTGACACAACAAAGTAGTTTCACGTTCTATCTCTACGTTTTGTTTCCTCTTGATGTAGCCCTAAGCAGTGACTGGCGAGAAACACTTTCATGGGAAGGGGTTGCCAAGCTTCCCAAAATTACGAATCTCCAGAAATCTCAGCAAACATTTTTTTCACCCAAACTGGATGATACTTTCAGGTAATGATCAGTACACTAAGGCGACTTGGTTCCCCAAATTTCGTTCTTCTATGTTGAAGCGTTCATTTCCAGTAACAGTTTGAATTTTTAGGTTTCACTCTGTTTTCTCCTATATTGATAGATGTATTTGGAACTCTAAATCCAACACGGTTTGTGCTAGCTTCTTGAAACTTGACACAACAAAGTAGTTTCACGTTCTATCTCTCCGTTTTGTTTCCTCTTGATGTAGCCCTAAGCAGTGACTGGCGAGAAACACTTTCATGGGAAGGGGTTGCCAAGCTTCCCAAAATTACGAATCTCCAGAAATCTCAGCAAACATTTTTTCACCCAAACTGGATGATACTTTCAGGTAATGATCAGTACACGAAGGCGACTTGGTTCCCCAAATTTCGTTCTTCTATGTTGAAGCGTTCATTTCCAGTAACAGTTTGAATTTTTAGGTTTCACTCTGTTTTCTCCTATATTGATAGATGTATTTGGAACTCTAAATCCAACACGGTTTGTGCTAGCTTCTTGAAACTTGACACAACAAAGTAGTTTCACGTTCTATCTCTCCGTTTTGTTTCCTCTTGATGTAGCCCTAAGCAGTGACTGGCGAGAAAGACTTTCATGGGAAGGGGTTGCCAAGCTTCCCAAAATTACGAATCTCCAGAAATCTCAGCAAACATTTTTTCACCCAAACTGGATGATACTTTCAGGTAATGATCAGTACACTAAGGCGACTTGGTTCCCCAAATTTCGTTCTTCTATGTTGAAGCGTTCATTTCCAGTAACAGTTTGAATTTTTAGGTTTCACTCTGTTTTCTCCTATATTGATAGATGTATTTGGAACTCTAAATCCAACACGGTTTGTGCTAGCTTCTTGAAACTTGACACAACAAAGTAGTTTCACGTTCTATCTCTCCGTTTTGTTTCCTCTTGATGTAGCCCTAAGCAGTGACTGGCGAGAAACACTTTCATGGGAAGGGGTTGCCAAGCTTCCCAAAATTACGAATCTCCAGAAATCTCAGCAAACATTTTTTCACCCAAACTGGATGATACTTTCAGGTAATGATCAGTACACTAAGGCGACTTGGTTCCCCAAATTTCGTTCTTCTATGTTGAAGCGTTCATTTCCAGTAACAGTTTGAATTTTTAGGTTTCACTCTGTTTTCTCCTATATTGATAGATGTATTTGGAACTCTAAATCCAACACGGTTTGTGCTAGCTTCTTGAAACTTGACACAACAAAGTAGTTTCACGTTCTATCTCTCCGTTTTGTTTCCTCTTGATGTAGCCCTAAGCAGTGACTGGCGAGAAACACTTTCATGGGAAGGGGTTGCCAAGCTTCCCAAAATTACGAATCTCCAGAAATCTCAGCAAACATTTTTTCACCCAAACTGGATGATACTTTCAGGTAATGATCAGTACACTAAGGCGACTTGGTTCCCCAAATTTCGTTCTTCTATGTTGAAGCGTTCATTTCCAGTAACAGTTTGAATTTTTAGGTTTCACTCTGTTTTCTCCTATATTGATAGATGTATTTGGAACTCTAAATCCAACACGGTTTGTGCTAGCTTCTTGAAACTTGACACAACAAAGTAGTTTCACGTTCTATCTCTACGTTTTGTTTCCTCTTGATGTAGCCCTAAGCAGTGACTGGCGAGAAACACTTTCATGGGAAGGGGTTGCCAAGCTTCCCAAAATTACGAATCTCCAGAAATCTCAGCAAATATTTTTTCACCCAAACTGGATGATACTTTCAGGTAATGATCAGTACACTAAGGCGACTTGGTTCCCCAAATTTCGTTCTTCTATGTTGAAGCGTTCATTTCCAGTAACAGTTTGAATTTTTAGGTTTCACTCTGTTTTCTCCTATATTGATAGATGTATTTGGAACTCTAAATCCAACACGGTTTGTGCTAGCTTCTTGAAACTTGACACAACAAAGTAGTTTCACGTTCTATCTCTAAGTTTTGTTTCCTCTTGATGTAGCCCTAAGCAGTGACTGGCGAGAAACACTTTCATGGGAAGGGGATGCCAAGCTTCCCAAAATTACGAATCTCCAGAAATCTCAGCAAACATTTTTTCACCCAAACTGGATGATACTTTCAGGTAATGATCAGTACACTAAGGCGACTTGGTTCCCCAAATTTCGTTCTTCTATGTTGAAGCGTTCATTTCCAGTAACAGTTTGAATTTTTAGGTTTCACTCTGTTTTCTCCTATATTGATAGATGTATTTGGAACTCTAAATCCAACACGGTTTGTGCTAGCTTCTTGAAACTTGACACAACAAAGTAGTTTCACGTTCTATCTCTACGTTTTGTTTCCTCTTGATGTAGCCCTAAGCAGTGACTGGTGAGAAACACTTTCATCGGAAGGGGTTGCCAAGCTTCCAAAAATTACGAATCTCCAGAAATCTCAGCAAATATTTTTTCACCCAAACTGGATGATACTTTCAGGTAATGATCAGTACACTAAGGCGACTTGGTTCCCCAAATTTCGTTCTTCTATGTTGAAGCGTTCATTTCCAGTAACAGTTTGAATTTTTAGGTTTCACTCTGTTTTCTCCTATATTGATAGATGTATTTGGAACTCTAAATCCAACACGGTTTTTGCTAGCTTCTTGAAACTTCACACAACAAAGTAGTTTCACGTTCTATCTCTATGTTTTGTTTCCTCTTGATGTAGCCCTAAGCAGTGACTGGCGAGAAACACTTTCATGGGAAGGGGATGCCAAGTTTCCCAAAATTACGAATCTCCAGAAATCTCAGCAAATATTTTTTCACCCAAACTGGATGATACTTTCAGGTAATGATCAGTACACTAAGGCGACTTGGTTCCCCAAATTTCGTTCTTCTATGTTGAAGCGTTCATTTCCAGTAACAGTTTGAATTTTTAGGTTTCACTCTGTTTTCTCCTATATTGATAGATGTATTTGGAACTCTAAATCCAACACGGTTTGTGCTAGCTTCTTGAAACTTGACACAACAAAGTAGTTTCACGTTCTATCTCTACGTTTTGTTTCCTCTTGATGTAGCCCTAAGCAGTGACTGGCGAGAAACACTTTCATGGGAAGGGGTTGCCAAGCTTCCCAAAATTACGAATCTCCAGAAATCTCAGCAAATATTTTTTCACCCAAACTGGATGATACTTTCAGGTAATGATCAGTACACTAAGGCGACTTGGTTCCCCAAATTTCGTTCTTCTATGTTGAAGCGTTCATTTCCAGTAACAGTTTGAATTTTTAGGTTTCACTCTGTTTTCTCCTATATTGATAGATGTATTTGGAACTCTAAATCCAACACGGTTTGTGCTAGCTTCTTGAAACTTGACACAACAAAGTAGTTTCACGTTCTATCTCTAAGTTTTGTTTCCTCTTGATGTAGCCCTAAGCAGTGACTGGCGAGAAACACTTTCATGGGAAGGGGATGCCAAGCTTCCCAAAATTACGAATCTACAGAAATCTCAGCAAACATTTTTTCACCCAAACTGGATGATACTTTCAGGTAATGATCAGTACACTAAGGAGACTTGGTTCCCCAAATTTCGTTCTTCTATGTTGAAGCGTTCATTTCCAGTAACAGTTTGAATTTTTAGGTTTCACTCTGTTTTCTCCTATATTGATAGATGTATTTGGAACTCTAAATCCAACACGGTTTGTGCTAGCTTCTTGAAACTTGACACAACAAAGTAGTTTCACGTTCTATCTCTACGTTTTGTTTCCTCTTGATGTAGCCCTAAGCAGTGACTGGTGAGAAACACTTTCATCGGAAGGGGTTGCCAAGCTTCCAAAAATTACGAATCTCCAGAAATCTCAGCAAATATTTTTTCACCCAAACTGGATGATACTTTCAGGTAATGATCAGTACACTAAGGCGACTTGGTTCCCCAAATTTCGTTCTTCTATGTTGAAGCGTTCATTTCCAGTAACAGTTTGAATTTTTAGGTTTCACTCTGTTTTCTCCTATATTGATAGATGTATGTGGAACTCTAAATCCAACACGGTTTGTGCTAGCTTCTTGAAACTTGACACAACAAAGTAGTTTCACGTTCTATCTCTACGTTTTGTTTCCTCTTGATGTAGCCCTAAGCAGTGACTGGTGAGAAACACTTTCATCGGAAGGGGTTGCCAAGCTTCCAAAAATTACGAATCTCCAGAAATCTCAGCAAATATTTTTTCACCCAAACTGGATGATACTTTCAGGTAATGATCAGTACACTAAGGCGACTTGGTTCCCCAAATTTCGTTCTTCTATGTTGAAGCGTTCATTTCCAGTAACAGTTTGAATTTTTAGGTTTCACTCTGTTTTCTCCTATATTGATAGATGTATTTGGAACTCTAAATCCAACACGGTTTGTGCTAGCTTCTTGAAACTTGACACAACAAAGTAGTTTCAGGTTCTATCTCTACGTTTTGTTTCCTCTTGATGTAGCCCTAAGCAGTGACTGGTGAGAAACACTTTCATCGGAAGGGGTTGCCAAGCTTCCCAAAATTACGAATCTCCAGAAATCTCAGCAAACATTTTTTCACCCAAACTGGATGATACTTTCAGGTAATGATCAGTACACTAAGGCGACTTGGTTCCCCAAATTTCGTTCTTCTATGTTGAAGCGTTCATTTCCAGTAACAGTTTGAATTTTTAGGTTTCACTCTGTTTTCTCCTATATTGATAGATGTATTTGGAACTCTAAATCCAACACGGTTTGTGCTAGCTTCTTGAAACTTGACACAACAAAGTAGTTTCACGTTCTATCTCTACGTTTTGTTTCCTCTTGATGTAGCCCTAAGCAGTGACTGGCGAGAAACACTTTCATGGGAAGGGGTTGCCAAGCTTCCCAAAATTACGAATCTCCAGAAATCTCAGCAAATATTTTTTCACCCAAACTGGATGATACTTTCAGGTAATGATCAGTACACTAAGGCGACTTGGTTCCCCAAATTTCGTTCTTCTATGTTGAAGCGTTCATTTCCAGTAACAGTTTGAATTTTTAGGTTTCACTCTGTTTTCTCCTATATTGATAGATGTATTTGGAACTCTAAATCCAACACGGTTTGTGCTAGCTTCTTGAAACTTGACACAACAAAGTAGTTTCACGTTCTATCTCTCCGTTTTGTTTCCTCTTGATGTAGCCCTAAGCAGTGACTGGCGAGAAACACTTTCATGGGAAGGGGTTGCCAAGCTTCCCAAAATTACGAATCTCCAGAAATCTCAGCAAACATTTTTTCACCCAAACTGGATGATACTTTCAGGTAATGATCCGTACACTAAGGCGACTTGGTTCCCCAAATTTCGTTCTTCTATGTTGAAGCGTTCATTTCCACTAACAGTTTGAATTTTTAGGTTTCACTCTGTTTTCTCCTATATTGATAGATGTATTTGGAACTCTAAATCCAACACGGTTTGTGCTAGCTTCTTGAAACTTGACACAACAAAGTAGTTTCACGTTCTATCTCTACGTTTTGTTTCCTCTTGATGTAGCCCTAAGCAGTGACTGGCGAGAAACACTTTCATGGGAAGGGGTTGCCAAGCTTCCCAAAATTACGAATCTCCAGAAATCTCAGCAAATATTTTTTCACCCAAACTGGATGATACTTTCAGGTAATGATCAGTACACTAAGGCGACTTGGTTCCCCAAATTTCGTTCTTCTATGTTGAAGCGTTCATTTCCAGTAACAGTTTGAATTTTTAGGTTTCACTCTGTTTTCTCCTATATTGATAGATGTATTTGGAACTCTAAATCCAACACGGTTTGTGCTAGCTTCTTGAAACTTGACACAACAAAGTAGTTTCACGTTCTATCTCTAAGTTTTGTTTCCTCTTGATGTAGCCCTAAGCAGTGACTGGCGAGAAACACTTTCATGGGAAGGGGATGCCAAGCTTCCCAAAATTACGAATCTACAGAAATCTCAGCAAACATTTTTTCACCCAAACTGGATGATACTTTCAGGTAATGATCAGTACACTAAGGAGACTTGGTTCCCCAAATTTCGTTCTTCTATGTTGAAGCGTTCATTTCCAGTAACAGTTTGAATTTTTAGGTTTCACTCTGTTTTCTCCTATATTGATAGATGTATTTGGAACTCTAAATCCAACACGGTTTGTGCTAGCTTCTTGAAACTTGACACAACAAAGTAGTTTCACGTTCTATCTCTACGTTTTGTTTCCCCTTGATGTAGCCCTAAGCAGTGACTGGTGAGAAACACTTTCATCGGAAGGGGTTGCCAAGCTTCCAAAAATTACGAATCTCCAGAAATCTCAGCAAATATTTTTTCACCCAAACTGGATGATACTTTCAGGTAATGATCAGTACACTAAGGCGACTTGGTTCCCCAAATTTCGTTCTTCTATGTTGAAGCGTTCATTTCCAGTAACAGTTTGAATTTTTAGGTTTCACTCTGTTTTCTCCTATATTGATAGATGTATTTGGAACTCTAAATCCAACACGGTTTGTGCTAGCTTCTTGATACTTGACACAACAAAGTAGTTTCACGTTCTATCTCTATGTTTTGTTTCCTCTTGATGTAGCCCTAAGCAGTGACTGGCGAGAAACACTTTCATGGGAAGGGGTTGCCAAGCTTCCCAAAATTACGAATCTCCAGAAATCTCAGCAAATATTTTTTCACCCAAACTGGATGATACTTTCAGGTAATGATCAGTACACTAAGGCGACTTGGTTCCCCAAATTTCGTTCTTCTATGTTGAAGCGTTCATTTCCAGTAACAGTTTGAATTTTTAGGTTTCACTCTGTTTTCTCCTATATTGATAGATGTATTTGGAACTCTAAATCCAACACGGTTTGTGCTAGCTTCTTGAAACTTGACACAACAAAGTAGTTTCACGTTCTATCTCTAAGTTTTGTTTCCTCTTGATGTAGCCCTAAGCAGTGACTGGCGAGAAACACTTTCATGGGAAGGGGATGCCAAGCTTCCCAAAATTACGAATCTACAGAAATCTCAGCAAACATTTTTTCACCCAAACTGGATGATACTTTCAGGTAATGATCAGTACACTAAGGCGACTTGGTTCCCCAAATTTCGTTCTTCTATGTTGAAGCGTTCATTTCCAGTAACAGTTTGAATTTTTAGGTTTCACTCTGTTTTCTCCTATATTGATAGATGTATTTGGAACTCTAAATCCAACACGGTTTGTGCTAGCTTCTTGAAACTTGACACAACAAAGTAGTTTCACGTTCTGTCTCTACGTTTTGTTTCCTCTTGATGTAGCCCTAAGCAGTGACTGGTGAGAAACACTTTCATCGGAAGGGGTTGCCAAGCTTCCAAAAATTACGAATCTCCAGAAATCTCAGCAAATATTTTTTCACCCAAACTGGATGATACTTTCAGGTAATGATCAGTACACTAAGGCGACTTGGTTCCCCAAATTTCGTTCTTCTATGTTGAAGCGTTCATTTCCAGTAACAGTTTGAATTTTTAGGTTTCACTCTGTTTTCTCCTATATTGATAGATGTATTTGGAACTCTAAATCCAACACGGTTTTTGCTAGCTTCTTGAAACTTCACACAACAAAGTAGTTTCACGTTCTATCTCTATGTTTTGTTTCCTCTTGATGTAGCCCTAAGCAGTGACTGGCGAGAAACACTTTCATGGGAAGGGGATGCCAAGTTTCCCAAAATTACGAATCTCCAGAAATCTCAGCAAATATTTTTTCACCCAAACTGGATGATACTTTCAGGTAATGATCAGTACACTAAGGCGACTTGGTTCCCCAAATTTCGTTCTTCTATGTTGAAGCGTTCATTTCCAGTAACAGTTTGAATTTTTAGGTTTCACTCTGTTTTCTCCTATATTGATAGATGTATTTGGAACTCTAAATCCAACACGGTTTGTGCTAGCTTCTTGAAACTTGACACAACAAAGTAGTTTCACGTTCTATCTCTACGTTTTCTTTCCTCTTGATGTAGCCCTAAGCAGTGACTGGCGAGAAACACTTTCATCGGAAGGGGTTGCCAAGCTTCCCAAAATTACGAATCTCCAGAAATCTCAGCAAATATTTTTTCACCCAAACTGGATGATACTTTCAGGTAATGATCAGTACACTAAGGCGACTTGGTTCCCCAAATTTCGTTCTTCTATGTTGAAGCGTTCATTTCCAGTAACAGTTTGAATTTTTAGGTTTCACTCTGTTTTCTCCTATATTGATAGATGTATTTGGAACTCTAAATCCAACACGGTTTGTGCTAGCTTCTTGAAACTTGACACAACAAAGTAGTTTCACGTTCTATCTCTACGTTTTGTTTCCTCTTGATGTAGCCCTAAGCAGTGACTGGTGAGAAACACTTTCATCGGAAGGGGTTGCCAAGCTTCCAAAAATTACGAATCTCCAGAAATCTCAGCAAATATTTTTTCACCCAAACTGGATGATACTTTCAGGTAATGATCAGTACACTAAGGCGACTTGGTTCCCCAAATTTCGTTCTTCTATGTTGAAGCGTTCATTTCCAGTAACAGTTTGAATTTTTAGGTTTCACTCTGTTTTCTCCTATATTGATAGATGTATTTGGAACTCTAAATCCAACACGGTTTGTGCTAGCTTCTTGAAACTTGACACAACAAAGTAGTTTCACGTTCTATCTCTACGTTTTGTTTCCTCTTGATGTAGCCCTAAGCAGTGACTGGCGAGAAACACTTTCATGGGAAGGGGTTGCCAAGCTTCCCAAAATTACGAATCTCCAGAAATCTCAGCAAACATTTTTTCACCCAAACTGGATGATACTTTCAGGTAATGATCAGTACACTAAGGCGACTTGGTTCCCCAAATTTCGTTCTTCTATGTTGAAGCGTTCATTTCCAGTAACAGTTTGAATTTTTAGGTTTCACTCTGTTTTCTCCTATATTGATAGATGTATTTGGAACTCTAAATCCAACACGGTTTGTGCTAGCTTCTTGAAACTTGACACAACAAAGTAGTTTCACGTTCTATCTCTACGTTTTGTTTCCTCTTGATGTAGCCCTAAGCAGTGACTGGCGAGAAACACTTTCATGGGAAGGGGTTGCCAAGCTTCCCAAAATTACGAATCTCCAGAAATCTCAGCAAATATTTTTTCACCCAAACTGGATGATACTTTCAGGTAATGATCAGTACACTAAGGCGACTTGGTTCCCCAAATTTCGTTCTTCTATGTTGAAGCGTTCATTTCCAGTAACAGTTTGAATTTTTAGGTTTCACTCTGTTTTCTCCTATATTGATAGATGTATTTGGAACTCTAAATCCAACACGGTTTTTGCTAGCTTCTTGAAACTTCACACAACAAAGTAGTTTCACGTTCTATCTCTATGTTTTGTTTCCTCTTGATGTAGCCCTAAGCAGTGACTGGCGAGAAACACTTTCATGGGAAGGGGATGCCAAGTTTCCCAAAATTACGAATCTCCAGAAATCTCAGCAAATATTTTTTCACCCAAACTGGATGATACTTTCAGGTAATGATCAGTACACTAAGGCGACTTGGTTCCCCAAATTTCGTTCTTCTATGTTGAAGCGTTCATTTCCAGTAACAGTTTGAATTTTTAGGTTTCACTCTGTTTTCTCCTATATTGATAGATGTATTTGGAACTCTAAATCCAACACGGTTTGTGCTAGCTTCTTGAAACTTGACACAACAAAGTAGTTTCACGTTCTGTCTCTACGTTTTGTTTCCTCTTGATGTAGCCCTAAGCAGTGAGTGGTGAGAAACACTTTCATCGGAAGGGGTTGCCAAGCTTCCAAAAATTACGAATCTCCAGAAATCTCAGCAAATATTTTTTCACCCAAACTGGATGATACTTTCAGGTAATGATCAGTACACTAAGGCGACTTGGTTCCCCAAATTTCGTTCTTCTATGTTGAAGCGTTCATTTCCAGTAACAGTTTGAATTTTTAGGTTTCACTCTGTTTTCTCCTATATTGATAGATGTATTTGGAACTCTAAATCCAACACGGTTTTTGCTAGCTTCTTGAAACTTCACACAACAAAGTAGTTTCACGTTCTATCTCTATGTTTTGTTTCCTCTTGATGTAGCCCTAAGCAGTGACTGGCGAGAAACACTTTCATGGGAAGGGGATGCCAAGTTTCCCAAAATTACGAATCTCCAGAAATCTCAGCAAATATTTTTTCACCCAAACTGGATGATACTTTCAGGTAATGATCAGTACACTAAGGCGACTTGGTTCCCCAAATTTCGTTCTTCTATGTTGAAGCGTTCATTTCCAGTAACAGTTTGAATTTTTAGGTTTCACTCTGTTTTCTCCTATATTGATAGATGTATTTGGAACTCTAAATCCAACACGGTTTGTGCTAGCTTCTTGAAACTTGACACAACAAAGTAGTTTCACGTTCTATCTCTACGTTTTCTTTCCTCTTGATGTAGCCCTAAGCAGTGACTGGTGAGAAACACTTTCATCGGAAGGGGTTGCCAAGCTTCCCAAAATTACGAATCTCCAGAAATCTCAGCAAATATTTTTTCACCCAAACTGGATGATACTTTCAGGTAATGATCAGTACACTAAGGCGACTTGGTTCCCCAAATTTCGTTCTTCTATGTTGAAGCGTTCATTTCCAGTAACAGTTTGAATTTTTAGGTTTCACTCTGTTTTCTCCTATATTGATAGATGTATTTGGAACTCTAAATCCAACACGGTTTGTGCTAGCTTCTTGAAACTTGACACAACAAAGTAGTTTCACGTTCTATCTCTACGTTTTGTTTCCTCTTGATGTAGCCCTAAGCAGTGACTGGTGAGAAACACTTTCATCGGAAGGGGTTGCCAAGCTTCCAAAAATTACGAATCTCCAGAAATCTCAGCAAATATTTTTTCACCCAAACTGGATGATACTTTCAGGTAATGATCAGTACACTAAGGCGACTTGGTTCCCCAAATTTCGTTCTTCTATGTTGAAGCGTTCATTTCCAGTAACAGTTTGAATTTTTAGGTTTCACTCTGTTTTCTCCTATATTGATAGATGTATTTGGAACTCTAAATCCAACACGGTTTGTGCTAGCTTCTTGAAACTTGACACAACAAAGTAGTTTCACGTTCTATCTCTCCGTTTTGTTTCCTCTTGATGTAGCCCTAAGCAGTGACTGGCGAGAAACACTTTCATGGGAAGGGGTTGCCAAGCTTCCCAAAATTACGAATCTCCAGAAATCTCAGCAAACATTTTTTCACCCAAACTGGATGATACTTTCAGGTAATGATCAGTACACTAAGGCGACTTGGTTCCCCAAATTTCGTTCTTCTATGTTGAAGCGTTCATTTCCAGTAACAGTTTGAATTTTTAGGTTTCACTCTGTTTTCTCCTATATTGATAGATGTATTTGGAACTCTAAATCCAACACGGTTTGTGCTAGCTTCTTGAAACTTGACACAACAAAGTAGTTTCACGTTCTATCTCTACGTTTTGTTTCCTCTTGATGTAGCCCTAAGCAGTGACTGGCGAGAAACACTTTCATGGGAAGGGGTTGCCAAGCTTCCCAAAATTACGAATCTCCAGAAATCTCAGCAAATATTTTTTCACCCAAACTGGATGATACTTTCAGGTAATGATCAGTACACTAAGGCGACTTGGTTCCCCAAATTTCGTTCTTCTATGTTGAAGCGTTCATTTCCAGTAACAGTTTGAATTTTTAGGTTTCACTCTGTTTTCTCCTATATTGATAGATGTATTTGGAACTCTAAATCCAACACGGTTTGTGCTAGCTTCTTGAAACTTGACACAACAAAGTAGTTTCACGTTCTATCTCTACGTTTTGTTTCCTCTTGATGTAGCCCTAAGCAGTGACTGGTGAGAAACACTTTCATCGGAAGGGGTTGCCAAGCTTCCAAAAATTACGAATCTCCAGAAATCTCAGCAAATATTTTTTCACCCAAACTGGATGATACTTTCAGGTAATGATCAGTACACTAAGGCGACTTGGTTCCCCAAATTTCGTTCTTCTATGTTGAAGCGTTCATTTCCAGTAACAGTTTGAATTTTTAGGTTTCACTCTGTTTTCTCCTATATTGATAGATGTATTTGGAACTCTAAATCCAACACGGTTTGTGCTAGCTTCTTGAAACTTGACACAACAAAGTAGTTTCACGTTCTATCTCTACGTTTTGTTTCCTCTTGATGTAGCCCTAAGCAGTGACTGGCGAGAAACACTTTCATGGGAAGGGGTTGCCAAGCTTCCCAAAATTACGAATCTCCAGAAATCTCAGCAAATATTTTTTCACCCAAACTGGATGATACTTTCAGGTAATGATCAGTACACTAAGGCGACTTGGTTCCCCAAATTTCGTTCTTCTATGTTCAAGCGTTCATTTCCAGTAACAGTTTGAATTTTTAGGTTTCACTCTGTTTTCTCCTATATTGATAGATGTATTTGGAACTCTAAATCCAACACGGTTTGTGCTAGCTTCTTGAAACTTGACACAACAAAGTAGTTTCACGTTCTATCTCTAAGTTTTGTTTCCTCTTGATGTAGCCCTAAGCAGTGACTGGCGAGAAACACTTTCATGGGAAGGGGATGCCAAGCTTCCCAAAATTACGAATCTCCAGAAATCTCAGCAAACATTTTTTCACCCAAACTGGATGATACTTTCAGGTAATGATCAGTACACTAAGGCGACTTGGTTCCCCAAATTTCGTTCTTCTATGTTGAAGCGTTCATTTCCAGTAACAGTTTGAATTTTTAGGTTTCACTCTGTTTTCTCCTATATTGATAGATGTATTTGGAACTCTAAATCCAACACGGTTTGTGCTAGCTTCTTGAAACTTGACACAACAAAGTAGTTTCACGTTCTATCTCTACGTTTTGTTTCCTCTTGATGTAGCCCTAAGCAGTGACTGGTGAGAAACACTTTCATCGGAAGGGGTTGCCAAGCTTCCAAAAATTACGAATCTCCAGAAATCTCAGCAAATATTTTTTCACCCAAACTGGATGATACTTTCAGGTAATGATCAGTACACTAAGGCGACTTGGTTCCCCAAATTTCGTTCTTCTATGTTGAAGCGTTCATTTCCAGTAACAGTTTGAATTTTTAGGTTTCACTCTGTTTTCTCCTATATTGATAGATGTATTTGGAACTCTAAATCCAACACGGTTTTTGCTAGCTTCTTGAAACTTCACACAACAAAGTAGTTTCACGTTCTATCTCTATGTTTTGTTTCCTCTTGATGTAGCCCTAAGCAGTGACTGGCGAGAAACACTTTCATGGGAAGGGGATGCCAAGTTTCCCAAAATTACGAATCTCCAGAAATCTCAGCAAATATTTTTTCACCCAAACTGGATGATACTTTCAGGTAATGATCAGTACACTAAGGCGACTTGGTTCCCCAAATTTCGTTCTTCTATGTTGAAGCGTTCATTTCCAGTAACAGTTTGAATTTTTAGGTTTCACTCTGTTTTCTCCTATATTGATAGATGTATTTGGAACTCTAAATCCAACACGGTTTGTGCTAGCTTCTTGAAACTTGACACAACAAAGTAGTTTCACGTTCTATCTCTACGTTTTGTTTCCTCTTGATGTAGCCCTAAGCAGTGACTGGCGAGAAACACTTTCATGGGAAGGGGTTGCCAAGCTTCCCAAAATTAGGAATCTCCAGAAATCTCAGCAAATATTTTTTCACCCAAACTGGATGATACTTTCAGGTAATGATCAGTACACTAAGGCGACTTGGTTCCCCAAATTTCGTTCTTCTATGTTGAAGCGTTCATTTCCAGTAACAGTTTGAATTTTTAGGTTTCACTCTGTTTTCTCCTATATTGATAGATGTATTTGGAAC
>NW_027672774.1:0-18000 GCF_964194105.1 Spermophilus citellus | reverse complement strand
GGAGGCCTGGAGGGATCCCGAGATATTCCTGGCAGGACTGCCCTGACTCTTCCCCACCCACTCCCAGAAATGCAGGACTCCTTCTGCCTAACTGATGAAACCTGGGTGGCAGACCTGAAGCATGCAGAGAGGGCTGCCACAGTGGCGGGGGTGGCTATGGAGGCTGCGGCTGTGGAAGCAGCAGCAGAGGCGGCAGGGGACGGGGACGCCAAGCCATACCTCTGGCAGGGGGAACAGAGGAAGGTGAGGCTGAGAGAAGCTTGGGTATCTGAGAATGAGGAAGAAAAAGTGGAACAATGGGAAAGTGGCTCCAAAGAAAGGAAAATTTTAGCAGTAGAACAGAACAGAGAGGAGGAGCGGAGAGCAGAGGGAAGGACGGGAGCCAATCTGAAAGCCTGAACGTTTTTGCCCACTTCCCTGTCTGGCAACAGAAATTGTCCAATTCAGTGAGGGCTTAAATCAAAAGGTCCTTCTGGGGGCCATGGTGACCCATTGTACTTTTGGGGTCTAAGGAGAGGACTCTGTTTCCCATGACCTTCCTGCACCCTCAGGGGTGAGTGGGAACAGAAAAAGGCGTCCCAAAGTTTGCTTGCACTCACCTGAGGAATGGATAAGGGCCCGTCAGGGGTTAAGGCATCCCAGCAACCCACTTGGGGGCTTGCAGGAGGACTGGGGTGTCTTCACAGTTCCCGGAGACTTGAACGGGACATGCAGGGTCTATGGCATGCATGTGACTTAAGGATAGACCCCAGAATCAGAAAGGGGTTGTAAAGTCGGGAGAGACAAGGGAACTTACCCCATTCCTTTTAGCCTGAGAGAAGGAAAGAGCAGCTCAGGAATTTTCCAGGTTCATTTGAAAGGGGAAGGGATAGACTTCAATCCCCTTTGGGAGAAGCTCAAAAATCTCTCCCAGGTTTAGGCACCAGGTGGGAGGTCAGGCAATGGGCGGTGACCAAAGGAGACAGACTTAAAAGGCTGCTGAAGGAGGCTTTATTGAGACAGAGTGGACAGGAGAAGGGTATGAGGAGAAACTGCATGGGGCTCTATGGGACTGGAATTTTATAAAGCTTATGGAAGGAGGGGAAGGGCTTGGGACAGGAAAAGGTGTTTTTAGAGTCCCTTGCCCCACTAGAGATGGTCTGGGGAACTGGCTGAGACCAGGATTGGTCAGGAGATCCTGCTGATTGACAGGCATTAGCCAGGAGATCCTGCTGATTGACAGGTGTTTCCATTGGTGCCTCATTGGTGTTTCTTTGTGGTGCTCAGGCTTCTTGGTTCTTTGTTCCTAAGTCACCGCCACTGACCTGACACTAACCTCAAGTGTCAGATCAAAAGTCTCAAAACTTAGGCTTTAAGACCAGCGGATGCACACTCACTCAGACCATGGTGATCAGATCAGGAACCAAGGCAGGCTTCTCCTGGGGTGGAGCTGGCAGCCAGTTTAGGAGAGAGTCCTAGGGAGAAGTTTCAGCTCTCACCAGGGTCAAGATGTGGCTGTAGAGTTTGAGAGTGTGAGGAAGAGGCAGAAGATCAGGCAATCCATGAAAAGAGTTGGGATGTCAGTCCAGGTTCTCATCAGGCTCTCTATTGTGAGGGCATCAGTGCGGGCTGGCTGAATGTCTGTTCATTTGCTCCACCATTTATACTAAATTTGGGGGCTTCTGACCACCCTTTCAATCCCTATCAGCTGCCACCAAATTTCTCAGTAATGTCATTTGCCCTTGGGTTAAAGCATCTGGTTTGTGGTCCCCATCCTGATTTTTCTTGCCTCTCCCCCTTATTGGGATGAGGAAAACATGACAGAGACTTCACTCTGAGCTTCTCAGGGTAGGGAGAAATGACTCGTTTGGGCCCAAGGGCCATACTCGAAGGCTCTGTAGGTGTGCCTGGTAAGACTTCAGGTTTCAAACTGGAATTTTAAAATGGAGTTGCTTAGGCTAAGGCCTAAGGCCATCCTTGCACTAGTATAATAGAATAAGTAGATAATGTTACAAGTGCTTAGAAAAGGATAAGCAATTGGGATCCCAGGACTCCAGAGAAGAAATGGCTCAGACCTGGGGATATAATGCAGTAGGTAGAGTGCTTGCCTCAGATGCACAATGCCCTGGGTTCAATCCCCAGCACACCCCCCTCCCATACACACGGCTAACTGTTTGGAGCAGAGAAAGGGAAGCAGAGATAATGCTGGAAAGCCTCATTGAGAAGGTAATATTTAAGCTGGCATTTAGGAAAGGAAGAGTAAGGAGCCGATTACATTGGCAGTGAAGTTCATCCTGATTTAGGAAAGAGAAAATAACTTGGTGTGGGTGGAAATTTATTCAACAAATATTTATTCAGCACCTACTGAGGGCTGAGCATGCAAATGTGATTAAGACAGGCAAAGCTACTGGCTTGGAGCACGTGTTCTGGTCGGGAGATAAATGTGCAAACAGTTAAGTGGCAAATTGTGGCACATGCTGTCAAATGATGAACTAGGTTATGATTGAGAATAGCAATGAAGTCGTCTCTTTCCGTGGGGTTATGTGAAGGTACCTTTGAAGAGGGAACCTTTGAGCTGAGGCCAATTAAGAAGGGAGACATGACAAGAGTGGAGAGACACCTGACTTGGGCTTAAGGAACAATGTGTGCGAAGGCATAGCGGGTGGAAGGAAGAATGTCCTATTTGTGGCTGGAGTCTAGAGAGCACTGCAGGGAATATGGCAGGATATGAGGCTGGTGAGAGGTGGGGTCTCAGAAGCCCTGAGGAGGGCCCCAGATTCCATTCCTAACTGCAGCACAAGGCAGACCAAGTCAAGTTTGTACTGATGCTGTGAGGCTGAGAAGGAGGATGCCTACAATTAGGCACATATCCCAGGCTGACTATGAAGCATACTGGTATCTTAGAGCCTCTCTGGAAAGGATCCAGAAGCAGATGACAGATTCAGTCACAAGGGATGTATGAGTCCTTCCTTTCCCTGAAAAGTTCTGAGCAGACCCTTCCTGGCTCTGATCCTCAGCAACCCCACCCTGCTTCAGGAAACAGGTGAGGTCAAGATCTGAAAGGAAAGGGCAGTTCCTCACTAGAAAGCCTGCTAGAGCTTTGGGTTGGGCTCCTTTTCAGGTAGGGTGGAATGGGTGTATGGGTGGGCCTCTAGGAAAGTTTATTGTAAGACAGGAGTGTGGAATAACATAAGAAAGCAAACACAGGTCTGGCTTGGGCCTGTGTGAATGATGGCTAGTGAGTGCCCCAATCCTGAGGGTGTGTTTAGCATGAGTTAGAATATAAACTTTTAGAAGTACTCTGGAACATCAAAATATTAAAGAGTTCTGTTTAATCCCCAGCACTATTACAATCCAAGGCTTGTGGATTCAGTGGAGGAGGAGGATTAGATGAATAATACATAGATTAATGTGGAAATACTTACTAAGATGTTTGTAAAGGAGAGAGAAGACCTTTTCCTGAGATAACTGGCTTTGTAGTCTTTGCTCTTGACCTTTACCAGGAGGGGGAGGAACACAAGTTGGGAACTCTGCAGGCCCAGCCTTCCTACCCTTTGGCCACTGGGTGTCAGCACAACAGTTTGGATTAAATCTCTCAATTGCTAAGGGGCATGTAGTTTTTAATAGATTAGCCAGCAAACAAAATATTGGTGATCAAGGCCTTTTTGAGATGGTATTTAGAGAAGTGATGGTAAAATGAATGGGGAAAATGGAGAGCCATTTCTAGAAAGGAATGGAAAAGGGAGAGATGGGGAGTTAAAGGAGAAATGGCCAAAATATACTCAAGAAGCAATTAAAAAAAAGTTTCTTGTCGTTGTAGATGGACAGAATGCCTTTATTTTATTTATTTTTATATGGTGCTGAGGTTCAAATCCAGTGCCTCTCACATGCTAGGCAAACACTCTGCCACTGAGCTACTGACCCAGCCCAAGAAGCAATTCTTGAAGTTGTTGAAAGACAGAAATGGCAAAAATAGCTGTCCCTACTAGTGACATGATTATTTTGTGGTGCCTTGGTCCTAGATTTAAAACAATGACAGAATAGCACCCAATACTGAATTGTTGCCTCAAACCTGTATCTGTATAGTGCTGTGAAATAAGGACTCCTTTTAAAATATTTTAAACTCTTATTTTTAGTTACACATGACAGTAGACTATGTTTTGGCAGAATATACATACATGAAGTATAACTTATTCTATTTAGGATCCAACTCTTGTGTGGAGTTTTCCTGGTCGTGTGTAAAAATACAAGGCTAGGAAAGTTATGGCCAAGTTTCTTCTGTCTTTCCTATTTCCCCCCTTCCCTTCCTTCCCCTTTGTTGAATCCAATGGATTTCTATTGTTCCCCTCCTCAACCTCCCTGTGGGTTAGCAATCAGAGCCAATTCCAAGAAACAAAAGGCCACATGTTCTCTCTGAAATAAGGGCCCTTAATCCATGTATGTTTCAACATGTCTTTTGGTCACCTTATTAGTCAATAATATAATTTATCTTCTAAATTCTTCTATGGGGCTGCTCTGGGGTTGCCTGCCAGGGCTGCTAATTGCTGGTAAGAAACCGTTTCTCCAAATTTCACAACCTTCAGCAGCTTCCACAACACCTGTCTGGTGAAAGAGTCTGAAAGGAAGAATACAGATGACGTTATTTGTACAAATGGTGCCAGCAGCTCTGATATAAATAGCTGCAGTCCGGGATCAGAAAATGCAACGACACAAACAGAAGTGTTACAGTCAATGAAAAGCTGGCCTCCGCACTGCGCGCGTCATCCTGGCCAGGCTGGCACAAAGCAGGGCGCGGCCCCTCTGAGCTCATGCAGGATGGTGCGCCATGCTCCTCCCGCAGGTGGCACGTGTGTGTCGAGCGTGGTTCAACTAGGGATCGCCAGTGTCCCTGCCAGCTCACCGACCGCAGACCTTTTGGATGGCTGGTTAATTTCCAACTCTAGCTGGGACACAGAGGAAAGAGCAGCCAGGGACGGGCTCTGTGTGACATCACGCAAGCCGTCCTTCCAGCAGTCAGCCGGCTGGAGCCACTGCTCCCAACGCCAAGCACCATGGCAGCAGGTTGGGTGGCGACCTTGGCCAATAGGGCTGCAAAATTAAAACAACTATCCCCCTTTTAATTGACTCCTCACACGACATCAGACGCATGGGTGATGACCTGCTGCTGGAAGGACCAGCAGAAGAACCCTCGGCCACCTCTGGCCCTCCACCTCTGGGCTTTAGAACTGTTTCCAAGCCTGGAGCGCCTAGGGCAGAAACCTGGCAGAGGAGCCCATTCTGAGTCATTATGTAGGGCCTTTCCAGAAGGGACCGGAGGCGGCTCAGGAACACTGCAGACAGAGCTACGTCCTCCATCCCAGGGCTTGCAGCGCTCGGGGGCAGGCGCGTGTGAACCGCGACCACCAAGGGGAGGCCTCCTCGGGCAGGAGCACTCCGGAGTGCCTCCACAGAGCCCCACGACTCCCGTGCCAGGCTGGCAAAGTGCGATGTGGTTCTTAGAGGAAACACACCCTTACATGCATGTTAAATAATAAAAATCACTTCTTAACTGAAGGGAACGATAATCACTTCACTGGGAAAAAAAATCTGTTTAGTCTTTATTATAACATTAAGCAAATTAAACATCAGCATAATCCAGGTGATGCTAGAAAAGGGTCATCAAAGAAATTAACTTTGTTGTCCATTAATTTACAGGGATTAGTAGAGGGCACAAAGATAGCAAATGTGCTCTAGTTTTTTATGATATATTTTCAAACTGTACACCATTTGTGGCAGGAGGGTGACTTTGGGGTTAATCAGACTGATTTGTCCTTTTAATTGCTTTCTATTCAAAGAAGATTCATTAGATAATGTTCTCTTCAAAATTCATGAATCAATTTAACTGAAGAAACCGCATTAGCAGCTCTGGGTTCATTAGCACGGGTTGTGGGAGTGCCGAGCGCTGGGAGGCTTCCCTGGGCAAACAGACTGTTTACCGTCGCCCCTTCAGAAGGGGTCTGAAGTCACACTGCTAATGGTGATTGTTACTGTTGTTGTTACGCTTCACTTAAAGAAAAGGGAACAGGAGAAGAGGCAAGGTGGCGGGAGGCCGAGGCAGCCCAGTGTCACTTGGGGAAAGGGATCTCCAGCGGGCCCTCCTGGTAAAGCAGCAGGACACAGCAAAACTTAGGGGCCACGCCCCGCCCTCCTTGGAAGGCGCAGGGTCGGTGGACTGTCTTCTGTGCTCTGACCTGGGCAAGGATGTGGCGGATGTTTCTGGGAGAACAGACTGGAGGTCTTCCCTCAACCTGTCCAAATAAAGCGTGAGGTAGGGAACCCAACCGGAGCAGAGCCGTGCCAAGAAAGAGAGGGGCCATTGAGCTCTCCTCTGACACAGGATGCCAGATTCCATAGCACCTTTCTAGGTGGAAACGCATCACATAAGGAAACCATGGTACATCCACATAGGAGCAGATGTATCCAACATGCTCAGCTCATTGTTGGCTCATCATGGGAATAACCATCTCTGAACAGGTACACACAGTGTGACTTATGAGGCAGCATAGCTCAAAGGATGCAATACATCACAACTGAGCATATCTTATCACAAATGTATCTTAAAATTCACCCTGAAGGGAGCCAGGGTGCTAATTAGTTTGTGCACCTCTCAAAGGCAAAGCCTCTAGCCCCAGCCTAGGCACAGTCAGACGCTGTACTGCATCAGCATACAAGCAGGGGCTGATGCTTCCTGGCACATCATCCGACAGTGTAGGAAAATTTGCTCATAAAAATCAGCACACATCAGTGTGGAAAATAGAATTTGGTCTTGAAGGACTCCATGTCCTCAGTGGCCCAGTCATTTTGGGTGGCTCAAAGGACAACCACTGAAATACCATCCTTCTCCAGTATGGCTCTCTGGGGAGTGGGCCCCAGTGCAGTGAGAGGCGTTCTCTGCATGCCACCTTCTGGTGTTCCTTTCCTTTGCTCGCCACCCGCTTCTCCAGCCTGTTCCAGGCTCCAGGAACCAGGCTGTGTTGATGTGGCTGGGTCTAGGCGGCCTCTGCTGCAGGCCGAGTTGGGTCTCAGAGCTCCCTCTCCTCTCATTTGGCTTGGGTGGCTATTTAGACACACACTCTAACCAAATCCACCTGGACTGTGCCTCACCAGCTGGGAGGCGGGAGGTCGTTCTTTAACCCCAGGTTTAGGGGAACAGTGCACGGTGGCTGGTTTTCCACATGTCCGGGAGTTCACGGTGGCCTGCGGGTGGGCCGCCAGCCAGAGTGGCTCTGATAGGGCCGATGGCACGATGTGCCAGGCATGCAGGAGGAGGAAGCAGTCAGGGATCAGCCTAGCCTGGCTCTGCTCTGCTGATCTCCGGTGAGTCCTTTCTTTGTCCTGGGCATTTGTCCTCCCCTGTGGTGGCATCATGGCAAGAGCCACCTCATCAAACAGGTGCCGCAGAGGGGCCCTCTGTCAGCTGCCCTGTCCCTGATGCTCTTCCCTGACCAGGCTGCAGTGAAGGAGACAGCTAAGGGGCACATGCCACGTGCCAATGCAGGCCCTGCTCAGGAATCATCCCAGTAGCTGGGCTGTGTCCACGCACTTGGCTGGCCACAGAGACCAGCACCCAGTTGCTGCAGAATTCCCCACACAGTCTCAGCCAGCTGGGATCAGGACTCCTTTGGAGCAGGCAAGAGTCCTGGCTATTAGGCCTGATGACACCTGGCCATCAAGAGCAGCCAGAATAAGCCTCTGGAAATGAAGTGGAGCAGAGCGATGGAGGCTCTGGTCCAGGTGAGATGAGGCAGCACACTGCTCCCGTCCCTTCCTGGAACCTGAGCACAGAGATCAGCAGAGTCTAGAGAAGGGGACCTGCCCCATGCTGTCACCTCTGAACAACTGTGCCTCAGCCCTCCCCAGCAATCCTATGGTGGTGTAGTGGAATCTGGTGCCCAAGAGCCTAAACCCCTGAGAAGGAGACGTCCTTTCTGATAGGAAAGTGTGGCCCTGGGAGGTGGCAAAACCCTTTGCTTTTTCCTCTCTGCTGCTCCACCCTGATCCGGGCTCAGTCACTGAAAGTATGTAGCAGAGCTGGGTTCATTAAGCCACACTTTTGTGTCAGGGGACTGAAAAGGAAGCCCTGAGAACTGGAAGCTATGAGGGAGATTGGAAGAAAGAGGAGTCTTTCAACCAAAAGGTTGTTTATACTTTCCTGTGTCCAGGTGAGTTGTCCACATGCTGAGCTGTGCACAGGTGGTTCTGACAGTAAACCAAACTCTGAGAACTGGTATAGGGTTAGGCACTACCAAGTTCAAACTGGGCGTTGAATGGTATACAAGTGGACAGATTGGAAAGGGACCATAAATGAGATGGACACGGAAATCACAATCCACAGAAGGCCAGGTGGGACCTATGAACTAACTCTAACCAGGCTGATTATCTCCTAAAATCCAAGTACCAACATTACTTACAGGATTTATGCAAGATCCAGAGTCTTATTCGAGATGATCAGGTTTTAATACAAAATTCCTAAGTGTGCAAACAATTTGAAAAATCCCAACTTGCTGGGGAAAAGATAAATTGTCACGTGCCAAGGCTGAGCTGATACAGAAGTTGAAATCGTTGACACAGAAGTTGAAATCGTTGATAAACACATTAAAGGATGTGTTATAGAAATGCTGCAAGAAGAGAAAACACACTTGAAACAAATGAAGACCCAAAGCCTCAGCAAAGAAACAGAAGCAAAGGACCATGAAGTAGAAAGTTTAGTGCTGAAAAATAAATAATCCACATTATAAACCACTCTTCATGGGATCAGTCCTCACAAAACACATGAGGACTCCACAAAGAAAAGAGAACAGATAAATGGCTGCAGCCAAGCCCAGAGAAACCACCCAAGCTGGAGAGAGAGAACATGTACTTAAAAGACCAAGAAGAGTCTTGGGGATACGTGCGACAGAGTTAAAAGACCTAGTGTCCATGTGACTGGATTTCCAGCAGGAGAAGATAGAGTGTGGTGTAGGAAAAAAGCAAGCAAGCTGGATGTCCCCAGTTTGGCAGAAGACATCAACTACAGATTCAAGAAGCACTACAAACCGCCAGCAGGGCAAGAAGTCCACTTGCAGACACATGATGATCAAAGGCGGAAAGCTGAGGACCCAGAGGGAGATCTTCAAGGCCACTGGGAGAAGCAGCTCATCCCAGGTGGGGGCAGCCATCCGCGTGGCAGTCAGAACCCCAGCTGGAGGCGGCAGACGGCACTTCCAGTGTCTTGAGAGACAAGAACCGGCAACTCAGAATTCTACATGCAACTCAAGAGATCCTCGAGGAAGGAAGCTGACACGGAGACACTCAGATACAACAGAAAAGCAGAGGTAATTTGCTGTCAGTAGCCCTGATCTTCAGAAGGGCTAAAAGCAGTTCTTTCGAAAGAAAGGAAATGGCGCCAGAGGGCAGCCTGGAACTTCAAACAGGCAGAATGAAGAGCCGCGCGGGCAGAGAGCATGCAGCCTCCATGCTTTTCAAGTTCTTCAAAACATGCAGCGCAAGTAAAACGGTCCCAGCCAGGGCTCGAGCACACAGGAGGCCCTGCAGACGGTGCTGTCACAGTGGGCGAGGCGCCGGGCCACGCTGGGTGGGTGAAACACACAACCTGGCCAGAGCAAGGGTTTAGGGTGGACTGAACACAATACTGCCTCCCCCAGAGCAATCCATGGGGAAACTATGAGAAAAAGTCTACAAAAAACAGAAAAATGAAATACTAAAACAAGGTACAACAGTCAAAAAGGAGGAAGAGAGGGGCAGAGAAACAAGACAGGGAGCAAAACAGACCCAAATCCAAACACGTGAATCACTGGGTTAAGTGCAAAAGAACAGGCCACGAAGAGACCAGAAGAGGACACACGTTAGCTTCTGGTCCTTTAGCTTCTTTCGTCTGCTGTCCAGAAGCAGTCCACTTTAAATACTAGCCCCAGATAGGCCAAGGGGACGGAGGGGAACAATGCCCCAGCAAACGGCACCAAGATGCAGGGGACTTGGGGGCAGACGAAGTCCACAGGCTGGCGGGCCACTCAGAAGCATATGCTCCTTTCCAAGGAAAACCGGAGCATGAGACAAATCCGCAGCCAGGCTTGGATGCTGGACACTTCTCTCCCAGGAGCCAGCGGACCAGCAGACAGAAAATGGCAGGGATAAACCGCGAAAGGCCACTGACTGAAGGGCACTGACGTGTGGGTCGTGGACCGTCCTGCTCCTACAGCTGGACACGTGCTTTCAAGTGTACCTGGAACCTCAGACCAAGATGTGGCACAGGCCAGGAGCCCGAGTCACAAAGCAAACCTCAGCCACCCAGAGCAGACGGGAGGAGCTGTGTCCTGGGATCCTGATGCAGTGAGACCGGAAATGACGCGAGAAAGATGACAGGAAAGCCTGCAGACCTCTGGACGGTGAGTAGGCCACTTACAGGGCAAAGAGAAAGCTTGAGGGAAATTTCAAAACCCCTGGACAGAATGAAAATGAAAAAGTATTAAGCTTCATGAAAAAATTAAATTTATGGGACAGAGCTAAAGCAATACTTAGAGGGAAATTTATAGTATTAAATGTTTATATTGGAAAAGAAAGATCTCAAATTAATAATCTGAGTTCCCAATTTGAGAAATTAGAAAAAGGAAAGCTTTCAAATTAGTACAACAACCAACCAAACAAACCCAAAATGAACTGCAAAATAATCTTAAAGAAGGAAATAATAAAGGGTAAAAAAACCAATGAATCAATGAATCCCTAGCAAGACTGGTGTGCTTGACAGATACGGACAGACAGAAGCGACAGTTGAACCCCACGGTATCTAAGAGGTGATCTGGTATTCCTCTGAATGACTTCATGTACAGAAATCCAACTTGTGTCCGAGCCTGTGCTGCCAGGATGGGGCCATCTGCCCTGGTGTTGCTCTTTGCCTAGTTAGATCCATTCACAGCTGGGCCACGCAGGTAACCCAGTCCCATCCTCAAGATGCACAGTTTGATGGAGAGAAGACATGACCATCTCACGCAGGTCACTACAGACCAACTGGTGGACAGGGAAAGTCCTGGGAGCAGAGCAAGCACCCGCCAGAGGACCCCCGCCCAGTCTGGAAGTTCTCCTGGGGAAGTGGTGGGAATGAAGAGATGAGGAACCCAGAGGGAATGTCCAGACTGAAACGCAGCCAGTCTGAGCAACCACACGGCAAGGAAGGAAGTCGAGTCTGTAGTTTAAAACACCCTGAAAAAAACATTTTAGGACTCAGATCATTTCACCAGTAAATTCTACAAGAGTTAGAGAAAAGATTTTCCAAGGCCCTTCCTTTGTGAGACTAGCAGGACCCATCATCAAAACCAGGAAGAGGAGGCAGAAAAGAGGACACGATGGCCTGCACCAGATCTCCTGTGAACTCGGACATGAAACCCTTAAAGTGCTGGAGAATTAATCTAGCAACATGCAACCAGAACAAGGCACCACAGTTACGCAGGGCGGTCACAGAAAGCAAGGCTGATGTGAGATCTGAATGGCATAGAAAGCTACGGCAATGACGGCAGGTGGCCCGGGGGGGCACAGACGCACGGGTGGAGGGGCCAACCATACAACACTGACTAAGGGCGGGCTGGTCTTCTTCTCAACAGCTGGTCCCATGGCAACCAAGCCCCCTGGCAAGAGAGAATCCAGACACAGAAGCTACCTTTTACATAGAGCTTCAGAAGAGGCCACAGACCTGACCCTAAAAGGCCACATCGAGACACTTTTGGAAGGCAACGGAGCAGGAGATGAAAGTGGCCATGGATCTGGAGAAGAGTCTTTGGAAACACCATGAAAGAAAACATTAAAATGAAACACTCCTACATTACAGAACACGTGAGGACTCCACAAAGAAAAGCCACAGTCCGAGAGAAGATATTTGTGTGTTTAGGACACAAGTTTACTGTCAGATACGTGTTTTGCAAAGAAATCTTAAAAATCCAACATGAAATCAAATAATTCAACTTAAAAATGGTAAGTCCAGGGCTGGGTGCAGTGGTGCACACCTGGAATCCCAGCAGCTCGAGAGGCTGAGGCAGGAGGAACGCGAGTTCAAAGCCAGCCTCAGCAAAGGTGAGGAGCTGAGCAACTCAGTGAGACCCTGTCTCTAAATAAAATACAAAATAGGGCTGGGGTGTGACTCAGTGGTTGAGTGCCCCTGAGTTCAAGCCCCAGTACCAAAAAAAAAAAAAAGTAAGTCCAGACATACTTCACCAAAGGAGAAATACAAATGACAAGTAAGCACAGGGAAATATGTTGTGATTGTACATTAGAACAATGGTGTGTGACTACACACCTCCCTGTAAGATCAACTTAGATCCTAACACTGACCTACCACCTGCGGGCAAGGATGTGGGACATCAGGGATGCTGCCAGGAATAAGAAATGGCGGTGCTAAACAGAGTCTTAGTGCATGATGCAGAAATCACACCCGCAAGTATTTGCTCAACTGGTTTGAAACCTCATGTCCTCAAAAAACCTTGCCCATGGATGTTTACAGAAGCTTTATTTGTTTGCCAAAATTTTAAGCAACCAAGTTTCCATTCAATAGGTGAACAGGCAAACAATCGAACGATAGGTCCATGTAATGAAATATTATTAAAATGAGTCATCAGGCTACAAAAGACATGGGGAAGGTTAAATGTGTACTATTAAGTGGAAGGAGCCATTTTTAAAGGGTGCACAGTGCATAAGCCCAACTGTGTGACAGTCTGAAGAGACCGACCCGCAAAGAGCAAGATCAGTCATTGCCAAGAGCACAGGAAGTGTGTGTGGGGTGGAGAGGATGGGAAAGGCAGAGCACAGGGGAGCATTTAGGGGGGTCAAAATATTCTGTATGATACTGCAAGGATGGAAAGATGACATCACACCTTTGCCCAAACCATAGAAATTGACCATGCATAGAGTGAGCCTAGTTAACACGCGCAGTTAAACTGTGATACGGCATGTAGCAGACGGGGGACCCTGGGAAGGACAGACTACGTCACAAGAATCTAACTGCATTTTAAACATTAAACACCTTCACTGTGGTGAGCAGGGTGTGTGTTACACAGAGTGTGTGTAAATCTGGAAACAACTAAAGGAAGAGGCAGTGGACATAAGCACTTACTGCAGCTGATGAAGTTGTTTTCCATGAACATGTGTGTTAAAAATCATGATAGCTATATGTGCGACCTGGAATTGAAAAGCTGATTCAATGGATGGAGGGATGAGAAAGCCAATTTTCTCAATGTGAGAGGTCACAGGTAAGCAAGCAGAAGGGGCAAGAATGATCCTTGTAGTTAATGGGCTAGATGTCAGCATGAACTACTCTTCGGCTCCTTACCAACACAGGTGGTAGCATATGAAGTTTTCATGATGCACACAGCACATGGGCTAGTGCACACACCCACTCTGTGGTCTGTCAGCTGAGAAGACTTGGAAGCAACAACATCCCATCAGCAACGAGTACACCTCGTGCCCAGACCTTGGCTTCTAACACCAAAGTGAAAATGAACAAACCTAAAACCACACAGCCACAACAAGGGGTGTATGTCAGAGGAGTAAACTGAAAGAACTCCCGATGGCCAAAGTTGAAACAATCCAAGCAGCAAAATGTGGTGTTGAAGGAACAGACTGATATAAAAATGACTGAGTAAATAAACGAGGGAGGAGAAGAGCAGCGTGACTTCCTGTGAAAGAGCACTGGAGAGAGGAGTGGGCATAACTTCACGGTGAAGAAACCTCACACACACTGCGTGGCCACATGATCAAGGTCAACATCAACAGTGGTGAGTTGTGTGAACGTGATCTGATGGAAAGGGCACTTTACCTCTAGTCCTCTGACCTAAAACCAGTAACTACAACCTAGCGATGGGAATAACAGATAAACCCAGAAGAGGGACATTCTACAAAATATTGGTCCATACCCCTAAAAACTCTTTAGTCATTTAAAACAAGGAAACCTTGAAAACTTGTCACAGCCAAGAAGCACCTAAGGCCACCTAATGACTAAATATTTTGTAGTATCCTAGATGGAATATAGATTAGAAAAAGAGTTTAAGAAACTAACAAAATCTGAGAAAAGTATAGACTTTAGTTAATAATAAGGTACTGACTTTGGCTCACTTATTATAACAAATTATCATATTAATGTAAGATGCCAATTATAAATATCATCCCAATAAATATAAATGGCATACTGTATAAATAGGTAAAATGGGTGTAGGATATCAGGGAACTCTCTACTAACTTCAATTTTTTTCTGTAAATCTGAAACTGTTCTAAAAACAGTCCATTAAAAATAAATTGATATTCTATACCATATTAAAATCCTAATAAAGAATACATAATCATACAATTGAAGCAGGAAAAAAAATTCAACAAAATTCAACATTATTCATGATAAAAACTCTCAGCAAAATAGGAATAGAATGCACTTCCTCAACCTGATAAAGATCTCTACAAAAAGCCGATAGCTAAGAGCATACCTGATTATGAAATCTTAGTGCCACCTCTCAAGACTGAGTATAAGGCAAGAATGTCCATTATTTTTTTTTTGGGGGGGGAAGGGAGTACCAGGGATTGAACTCATGATACAGCTGTACATATGTCCTGGAATTGAAAAACTAATTAAATGGATGGAGGGATGAGAAAGCCAATTTTCTCAATGTGAGAGGTCACAGGTAAGCAAGCAGAAGGGGCAAGAATGATCCATGTAGTTAATGGGCTAGATGTCAGTATGAACTACTCTTCGGAGTATTCAAAATGAACATGGAGCATCTTGTAGGGATTGAACTTGGGGGCATTCAACCATTGTGCCATATATCCAGCCCTATTTTGTATTTTATTTAGAGACAGGGTCTCACTGAATTGCTTAGTGCCTCACTTTTGCTGAGGCTGGCTTTGAATTCTCGATCTTCCTGTCTCAGCCTCCCAAGCTGCTGGGATTATAGGCATACATCACTGTGCCCAGTTGGGGACCACTTCTTAAAGATTCCATCACCTTTCAATACTGCCACACTGAGATCTAAGTCTTTTAATAGCTGGACTTTGGGGGTCTAAACTATAGCACTTGGGGAGCAATAATGTAGGAAATATGCAAATGAGAGGATGCTGCATTCTGAATGCAACCAACCCATTCTTCTGGTTCTCCCTGAGATTTGGTAATGGCCAACCTATTGGATCAACAGTTGTACAACTGTTAAGATGATTTCTTTATCCTCTCTTCCCTATGTTTCTTAAGCATGACCTATATCACGTTAACAAGTGTGAAAATGTTTTATGTTTTTAAACTAAAAGACCTTTATAATACATGCATTCCTCAGTACTTTTCATGCCTGCTGAGCAAGGATTAAAGAGGAAGAAGGGATATGAAAGAGGCATAGAAAGGATGGATATAGCTACATGAACTGAAATCATAAAATGACAGCTTTAGGCAACTGTGTTTCCCTTCAGGCATGCCAGAGGATGGACTGTTCCAGTCTCTCAGATTCACGTCAACTTCCTAAAGTGTCCATGCCTCCTGTCACTCTTGGAATAGCCCATCTATTCCAAAAGATGTTTGAACATGGGCATTTCTCCAATCAGTGATTCCTATATAATCATAGAGGGGTATAAGAGAACTTTAGTTAATAGAATTCTCTACTATGAGACAATCTGCATTTGGAGGGCTTTAATCTGAAGTCACCACACATTGCTATCAGAAAATGAGGAACTTGGCCATTAAAGTTGGCTGTATGCATATAATGACATTCTTAGTAATAAATTAGGTGGTGATTACAAATCTGCTACAATTGGAGTATTAGCTGTATCATTCAACATACTTAGGTTTTTGTGTTATTTCAAATCACATGAATACCAAAAAAGTTAGTAATTATGTAGATTTACTGATAGGAAGACTATTTATCTTTCTGATAAATATTAAATTTTAAAATTTGTGCATGTCCAGTTTTCTTTCCTTTTTTCTTCTTTTTGTGAACCAAATATCTGTAGATGTATGTACAATGGCTAATCAATGGCTTTATGAAATTATTTAATACAAAATCAAACTTAGAATGCCTATGCTTACTGCTACTTCTTTGTCAGTGCTTATTCCTGACTTCATTCCAATTTTCATCAATATAATTCCACAAGTCATCAATTTGTTGTCATTTTTCAATGTTGTACATAATGGGAAATTGTAGATGCTTTTGGTTCATGCTTTAGTTTGGGGAAAATTAATGATTGCTTTATGTAAGCAAGATAAGGGAAGAAGAAGGGCATGAAAACAAGGAATTTAAAATGTATAAAAGGGGCAGGACACCCCTGCTTCCTCCTCCCAGCTCTGGGGCCCCTACACAGTTAAACAGCAGGCAATGCTCTAGGGTGGTCTCGTTGGTAGCCGCGCCTCAGGCTCTGGAGTCACTGGCCCTCACTCTCAGGTGCCCACTTGTCACCTGTGCTGAAAAGATTTATAAAATGAAAACAAATTACTGGCTTGGAGAAAAAAAGACTAGAATATAAATCCAAGAGGTAGGAAAATTAAAATAAAAATGTGCGCGTAATGAGACAAGTGAAATATTAGCTAATCTCCATAAGCCAAAAAAGGTGTGTGTGTGTGGCGGGGGGGAGTACAAACATACAAAGAAAAGAATCTAATAGTAATGGACTGTTATATCTACTTGTGATGAAGCAGTTTGGGAAAGTTTTTTGTTTGTTTTTGCTTTCTACATTATTTTTTTTTAACTAAGGGTCATACATATGTTTGATTTTTGAATGAAAATTAACAATGCAGGTTACTGAATTAAATCTTGTGCCAAATTGCTGGGGATGTAGCCTCAGTGGCAGAGCACATACCTAGCATTACTAAAGGCCTGGGTTCAGTTCACATCACCAAAAACTGAGTGAATGAATGAATGAATGAATGTGCATAGGGACTTTCTAAGTTCTTTTGTTTTGCTTTTTGGAGCAGGAACCAGGGATTGAACCCAGGGACATTTAACCATTTAGCCACATCCCTAGCCATTTTTTTTAAAAAAAAATATTTTATTTAAGTTGCTGAGACTCGCTTTGATCCTCCTGCTTCAGCCTCCTGAGCTGCTGGGATTATAGACATGTACCAGCATGCCCAGAGGAACTCTCAATTCTTACATATGTAACAAAGAAAAACAGCAGCAGACTTGGCACTACAACTTGTTTTACTCTGGGGCACAGAAGTGCACACCCATAGTCCTAATTACTTGAGAAGTTGAGGCAAGAGGATTAGTCTATAAATTTGAGGCCAAACTGAGGAACAGAGCAAACTACTGTCTCAAAAAAAAAATTGCATGAATTCATGAGCTAGAAAAAAAAAACCCATCAATCTCATTAAGAGATGTACTTCTAGTACAATATAATTTTAATTTCCACGTTAAATAGTGTCAAAACATGGAATGTAATTTTTCTATTTTAATCTTACAATAATCACATCAATCACTACAGCCAAAATAACTTTTGAATTTGGACTCTATATTTACTTGAAAATTTCTTAGATCTTATATTTCAGCATAAATATTTTAGTTGTAGGAAAATATATACAAGAAATCAATCTTTTATAGAAAAAATCTATCAAATTATTATAAAATTTGGCAAGGATGTAAGAAAGAAACATTAATTAAAGAAGCAAAAAAACAATAAGAAATCATTTGAAAGGGAAAAAATATAGGAGAAAAGCTGTTTGTTCCATCCATCTATCTACTACAGTTAGTATGAAAGCAAATTCACAATTTTCAAGGCCAGGATTTTAAAGAATTTGGAAGTTAGTGGTTCAGGGTGGCTGTGGGAGGGGTGGAAGGAAGCCCATGCCAAGTGCTGTGGGAGGGGTGGAAGGACGCCCATGCCAAGTGTTACCCATCAGTTCCTACTGGGTGTGCATTATGCAAAAAACTACAACAGATGCCAGATACAGGAGAATCACCCTATAGGGCACATTGACTCAAGTCAGTCTCCTGGAGGAAATTTTCATTAAAAACACGCGCACGCCGCGCGCACGTCCCC